>NC_084747.1:2858704-2945927 GCF_033978785.1 Entelurus aequoreus
GTATGGCTGTTGACCAAGTATGAATGTCATACATTTTACTTTTTGAAACCGAAACCGATAATTTCCGATATTACATTTTAAAGCATTTATCGGCCGGCCGATATTATCGGACATCCCTAATTGAAACAGATGCACAGATCATTTTTTTTTCACAAATCGCAACACGGACTCAATGATTGTTTTGACACACAGGAATGTAAATAGGAACGCACAAATTGAACACGGACAAGTGGGTCTATTTACGCGAGCACACACAGATTGAGATATCGTCTTGCTGCAATAATACGTCAGTGTTTCCCATAAACTGGCAAGATACCTGTGGCGGTGGGGGCGTGGCTATGGGCGTGGTCACATGACATCATCGAGTAATTTGCATAATTTACTACAATGTTATGATTTTCTCTAAAAAGGCTAAAAAAATGTATACTTACTAATTAATGATAACAGTTTAGTTTTAAACGTCCATCCATCCATTTTACAATATAATTACAACACTTTATGTACATATTTATATACAGATTTGAACAATAATTTATTCACTGAAATATATTTATTAATTGTGGTTCTTACAAAAAATATATCTTATAAAATATAAAAGCTAAAATGTCTCTTAAAGCTCTGCCCCTTTAATTAGTGCATACTAAATAATGTAACTTTAGCCTACTACTACAACCATATTATTTACCAGCAACATAAAGTGAAACAGAGGCAGAGGTGTCCTGCCACAGTCAGTAACAAATAAACAGAAAACAGTAGTGGTCAAATACAAATAAGGCAACAAGAGAAGTATCCTACACTTCTCTTTTGTAAAGTAAATGTGAACAGCTTATATGGGCATCTACATCAACTATATGATCTGCCTGAGAAGCTGGACAGGACAAAAAAAAATAAAACATTTTTTATTTTTTTTTATTTTTATTTGTGGCGGACGTAATTCTTTTGTGGCGGGCCGCCACAAATAAATGAATGTGTGGGAAACACTCTACGTCCTTCCAAAAATGATTAAGTCAAGTTGACTGAGAAACTGCTGAGGAGAAGCGAAACAAGTCCTTCTGGTTTGTGTGTGGGTGTGGGGGTAGGGGTGGGTGTGGGTGTGGGTGTGTGCGTGCGGTGGTGAGGCCCGGCTTACAATTGAGTGTGGTTTGCTCCTTTCAACATCTAATTAAGTTGAGTTTTGTGTCATTGCTCAAACGTAGGGGTTTTTTTTCAGTTCTTTGGCGTCTTGGGTTGTTCTTTTAAGCCTTGTGTAATGTTCTTATTGTTGTTACTCAGCCAGCGTTTGTGGGTCTGATGGACCCAGTGTTTCCCACACATTCATTTATTTGTGGCGGCCCGCCACGAAAGAATTACGTCCACCACAAATAAAATAAAAAATAAATAAATAAAAAAATTAAAATTAAAAAAAATATTTTTTTTTTCCGTCCTGTCCAGCTTCTCAGGCAAATCATATAGTTGATGTAGATGCTCATATCGGCTGTTCACATTTACTTGAAGTGTACTGACTGTGGCAGGACACCTCTGCCTCTGTTTCACTTTATGTTGCTGGTAAATAATATGGTTGTAGTAGTAGGCTAAAGTTAAATTATTTAGTATGCACTAATTAAAGGGGCAGAGCTTTAAGAGACATTTTAGCTAGGGATGTCCGATAATGGCTTTTTGCCGATATCCGATATTCCGATATTGTCCTACTCTTTAATTACCGATATCAACCGATACCGATATCAACCGATATATACAGTCGTGGAATTAACACATTATTATGTCTAATTTGGACAACCAGGTATGGTGAAGATAAGGTACTTTAAAAAAAAAAAATTATAAAATAAAATAAGATAAATAAATTAAAAACATTTTCTTGAATAAAAAAGAAAGTACAACAATATAAAAACAGTTACATAGAAACTAGTAATGAATGAAAATTTGTAAAATTAACTGTTAAAGGTTAGTACTATTAGTGGAGCAGCAGCACGCACAATCATGTGTGCTTACGGACTGTATCCCTTGCAGACTGTATTGATATATATTGATATATAATGTAGGAAGCAGAATATTAATAACAGAAAGAATGAGGAGGGAGGTTTTTTGGGTTGGTGCATTAATTGTAAGTGTATCTTGTGTTTTTTATGTTGATTTAATTTAAAAAAAAAAAAAAAAAAACGATACTGATAATAAAAAAAACGATACCGATAATTACCGATATTACATTTTAACGCATTTATCGGCCGATAATATCGGCAGGCTGATATTATCGGACATCCCTAATTTTAGCTTTTATATTTTATAAGATATATTTTTTGTAAGAACCACAATTAATAAATATATTTCAGTGAATAACTTATTGTTCAAATCTGAATATAAATATGTACATAAAGTGTTGTAATTATATTGTAAAATGGATGGATGGACGTTTAAAACTAAACTGTTATTACTAATTAGTAAGTATACATTTTTTGAGCCTTTTTAGAGAAAATCATATCATTGTAGTAAATGATGCAAATTACTCGATGATGTCATGGTGACCACGCCCATAGCCACGCCCCCACCGCCACAGGTATCTTGGCAGTTTATGGGAAACACTGTGGACCCTGTTGCATTTTGTGGCTTTTAATGCCTCACAATCAAACACTTTTATGTTCAAATACTGAACAGATGTTTACCTTATCCCAATAAACATCTGTTCAGTATGTTAACATAAAAGTCTTTGCTTTATCTGATTTTAAGGAACACTAAAACACAACCTCTCACTAATGTCTGATTGAATGCTAAAACGCTATGACAGACCGCCTTAATTTAAAAATCCTTTTCAAGCCATATTCAGTTGAATGCACTACAAAGCCGACGGCGTTTCTGGGTGTTGTTGATAAACGTTTTTCGCCTTGCATAGGAGAGTTTTAACGTGCACTTACAGATGTAGCGACCAACTGTAGTTACTGACAGTGGGTTTCTGAAGTGTTCCATGTGGTGATATCCTTTACACACTGATGTGGCTTGTTGATGCAGTACAGCCTGAGGGATGGAAGGTCACGGGCTTAGCTGCTTACGTGCAGTGATTTCTCCACATTCTCTGAACCCTTTGATGATATTACGGAGCGTAGATGGTGAAATCCCTAAATTCCTTGCAATAGCTGCTTGAGAAAGGTTTTTCTTAAACTGTTCAACAATTTGCTCAGGCATTTGTTGACAAAGTGGTGACCCTCGCCCCGTCCTTGTTTGTGAATGACTGAGCATTTCATGGAATCTACTTGTATACCCAATCATGGCACCCACCTGTTCCCAATTAGCCTGCACACCTGTGGGATGTTCCTAATAAGTGTTTGATGAGCATTCCTCAACTTTATCAGTATTTATTGCCACCTTTCCCAACTTCTTTGTCACGTGTTGCTGCCATCAAATTCTAAAGTTAATGATTATTTGCACACACAAAAAAAATGTTTATGAGTTTGAACATGAAATATGTTGTCTTTGTAGCATATTCAACTGAATGTGGCTTGAAAAGGATTTGCAAAATATTGTATTCCGTTTATATTTACATCTAACACCATTTCCCAACTCATATGGAAACGGGGTTTGTAATAACTTCACTCCTTCTCTGTGCTTCCACTTGGCGTATTACAAGTGGGGGCCTCTCGTTACCCCCCTGGGCGGCCTATAGGACCTCTTTCCTCTTTTAGTTGGCACGTGGCTCTGCTGTCATTTGACAACGCCGTCTAATCTTAGCTTGCTGAACCTTACCCTCCGTGCACCGGAGGACTGGCGTTGTGTCTGCTTGGGGGTGTTGTGGGCAGGGTGGACGTCGGCAATGAGGCTGACAGGTAAGCTGCACGTGCACGGCTGACATTTAGGCCGGGACGAGTTCCCCCAGATCAGAGTTGATATGCAGCTAGTTTGAAAGTTGCTGTGGTCTGTAATTGCTCTAATTATAGCTGGCCGTCTACGTGCCTAAAGTGCAGAGGTCTGAAGCTGCTAGTTTGATTAGTTTCATTACATTTTTTGAGGACGTGTTCCTCTGAGGATTTCCCCTTTCCCTCCTCCAGGTGTGCACCCATGGAGCAGGACCGCTGGCAGGTGTCGGGTCAGTCCAAACAGGTTTCGCTTGAAGTTTGCATTTTGTGGGTTTGGTCGCTGGCTGCCGTCATGGGAGAGCGGCGGCATGAAATATGTGCACTGGCCGTGTTTGTGTCCACGCTGTCCCTTTTTCGGGAGGTCTTACTATTTAGGTCACGCTGACTGACACTTGTTGGACTCCAAAAGTACAAATATTGTGTGTTAGTCACAGTTCTTGCACTGCAAAAAGTCAGTGTTCAAAAAGAAGAAGAAAAAATACAAAAATGAGGGGTATTTTACTTGAACTAAGCAAAGTTATCTGCCAATAGAACAAGAAAATGTGGCTTGTCAAGACTTTCCAAAACAAGTCAAATTAAAGCTGCAAGCAGCGTTGGTCGGGTCCGCATTTTGGCAGGTGCTAGTCCTAGGTGTCCCAATACTTTTGTCCAGTGGTAGTCCTGAGTGAGACCTACATAGAGGTTTTTGTTTCGTGTCTCTACGATATTCGTACTGGGAGTTAGAGGAAGTTGTGTAGTGTACTACCTTCTCTGCGTTCTGTGCTCACGCTGGTGCTTTTTGCTTTTAAGCAGCCATCTTAAAACAGCAGCGGAGCAACTTTAGTGCTGAGGGTCTTTGAAGGCACGTAAAATCAAAACCGTAGCACGTATCAAAATTCCCTTCACAACTTTTAATCAGAATCCAATCCAATCCAATCCACTTTATTTATATAGCACATTTACACAACAAGAATGTTTCCAAAGTGCTGCACAGCCATGTTAAAAACAATATTAAAAACAATATTAAAAACTATATTAAAAACAATATTAAAAACAATATTATGCTACACCAATGACTGAATAAAAACAACGAATAAATGAATAGAAAACCAATACAGAGACAATATATATATATTCAGAAGGGTTCAATCTTTCTCTCCTGTAGCAGTTTGAAGCCGAAACGACAAACGCCCTCGGAGGAGATAACGTTTGATGTTTGGTGACCGGTTGTAACAAAAATTTCGTTTTGAAGGAGGAATAGCAAACTTCCTGTTGATTTTTGCTGAAGGATGTCAATCTATGAAATGTAGGTCTAGGAGAGACCTACGTAGAGGTATTTGTTTCATGTCTCTAAGACGTTCCTACTGGAAGTTACAAGCAGTTTTGTCCGAGTTTTCCTCTGAGGAGCAGTTTTTTCTCTGTTTTTTTCAAAAATTATATAGAGCACAATTTTGAGTTTTGGGGTTCGTTTTTTTTTAGATCGCAAATTCCAACTGTCCCAATGTGTGTGAGAAGTTTGGTGAGTTTTGAAGTATTTTAAGGGGGTCAAATTAGAGGTCAAAGACGTAAAAAGCGGTGTTTTTAGTAAATTTTTGTCTTGAAGGGGAAATTGCCAACTTCCTGTTGGTTTTTGACCGTGAAATTATGAAATGTAGGTCTAAGTCAGACCTACATAGAGGTTTCCTAGTGGGAGTTACAGGCAGTTTGTTTTTGTTTTTTTCCTAGGGGGCCCTAGAGCGCAGTTTTGATTTTTGGGGTTTGTTTTTTTTACTAAAGTGGTCGGGGCACGTTTTTCTATGTGTGTGTCAAATTTGGTGAGTTTTGAAGCATGTTAAGGGGGGCAAAGTAGTGCGCAAAGCTGTGGAAAAATAATAAAGAATAATAATAAAACCTTACAATAACAATAGGTTCCTTTGTACTGGGTACAGGGCGGACCCTAATTAGCTAACCTCAATGAACCCCAAAATAGCTTAAAATAAGTATATTCTCACTAATAACAAGTGCACTTTTCTTGGTAGAAAAAAAGAGACCTTTTTGCTCAATATGTCGTAAAATATTCTTAAATGAAGTAAATGCTAGTGCCATTATCTTGACATAATGATATGCACTCGGCATTACATTTCTTGAAAGCAGCAAACTTGTACTAAAAACTAATTTATTGTTCTTAATGGAAAGGCAACAAGTTTCCTAGCCGCTCAGGCAAACCATATGGTCTAAAGATGCATTTTTCCATGGATAACATGACATCATCGCGCCAAGTGCGTGCTCTTTCAGTCAATTAGTGCGCATATATACAGCCCGGCCCCCGGCCAACATTTTTAATTGTAATTTTGAGGAATTTATCTGAATGTGCGTGAACTATTTCTCTTCAAAATTGTTAGAAATGTTAAAGGCCTACTGAAATGATTTTTTTTTATTTAAACGGGGATAGCAGATCCATTCTATGTGTCATACTTGATCATTTCGCGATATTGCCATATTTTTGCTGAAAGGATTTAGTAGAGAAAATCGACGATAAAGTTCGCAACTTTTGCTCGCTGATTTTAAAAAAAGCCTTGTCTGTAGCGGAAGTAGCGTGACACACTTAGCTACTGAGCTAACGTGATAGCATCGTTCTCAAATGCATATAGAAACAAAATAAATAAATCCCTGACTGGAAGGATAGACAGCAGATCAACAATACTATTAAACCATGGACATGTAACTACACAGTTAATAATTCTCAGCCTGGCAAAGCTTAACAATGCTGTTGCTAACGACGCTGAAGCTAACTTAGCAACCGGACCTCACAGAGCTATGATAAAAACATTAGCTATCCACCTCCGCCAGCCAGCCCTCATCTGCTCATCAACACCCGTGCTCACCTGCGTTCCAGCGATCGACGAAGGACTTCATCCGATGATCCGTGCGGTTGGCAGCTAGCATTGGCTAGGCGTCTGCTATCCAAGAAAGTCCTCCTGGTTGTGTTGCTACAGCCAGCCGCTAATACACCGATCCCACCTACAACTTTCTTCTTTGCAGTCTCCATTGTTCATTAAACAAATTGCAAAAGATTCACCAACACAGATGTCCAGAATACTGTGGAATTTTGAGATAAAAACAGAGCTTTTTGTATTGGATTCAATGGTGTCCGAATACTTCCTTTGCCGTCGTGACGTCACGCGCATACGTCATATCCAAAGGAGTTTTTCAAGCGGAAGTTTAGCGGGAAATTTAAAATGTCACTTTATAAGTTAACCCGGCCGTATTGGCATGTGTTGCAATGTTAAGATTTCATCATTGATATATAAACTATCAGACTGCGTGGTCGCTAGTAGTGGCTTTCAGTAGGCCTTTAAAATGCATTTTTCCATGGATAACATGACATCATCGCGCCAAGTGCGTGCTCTTTCAGTCAATTAGTGCGCATATATACAGCCCGGTCCCCCGGCCAACATTTTTTTTATTGTAATTTTGAGGAATTTATCTGAATGTGCATGAACTATTTCTGTTCAAAATTGTTTGACATGTTTAAATATTAAGTGTCAGTTTACTGTACTGTGCCAACTGTACTACTATATGAGTACATCTTTTCTATTGTTTCATTGAAAATAAAACAGCAAAGTCCATTTGGCTGTCATCTGTTTTAATTATGACACACAATTGTGTCAAAATCACGATTTTTTTTTAATTTCACGCTTGAAATAAGAAATGATGACTTTAAAAAAGTACTTGTGAGTGTTGATGACACAGCTTTGCAACACTTGATATTCTAGTTTCAAGCATGTTTTACTCAATATAGTTCATCAAATCTCAGCTGTAATATCTTACTGACATCATTTAGGAGCAAAACACTTAAAAGAAGTAAAACACTCTAACATCAAATCTGCTTAGTGAGAAGAATGATCTTATCAGACAGAAAATAAGCAAATATCAGCCTTATTTGACATATTTCATCTTTTTTTTTTTTTTTTTTTTTGAGATATTTCATCTTACCTAGATTTCCCTTTTTGCAGTGTGTGTGAAATATATTCTTCCTTGGGTGACATTTCTGTTATATTTTGTGATGACCACTTGAGTATCTCTGAATGTACAAGAAGTGATTACTCACTGGATCCATGTCATGATGTCATGATTGTGTGTTTCTGCAGGTTGCATGGTGTTGTGGACTTGATGCATGGCCTCTGCACGACCCCGCTCTGTGTTGTTGTTGTTGTTGACGACGTGGGACTGAGCGCGCTCAGCAGCGGCCATGGCTCACACCGTGCACGTGAACGGCAACGACCCAGGTAACCCAAGTTTTGTCATAGGTTCCTTATTTCCGACAACTTGTTTCCTTATTTTTATCTGGACTATTCTAAAGCGGTGTTTTTCAACCACTGTGAGATAATGGGCAGAGTAACTGTGTAATACTCTTCCATATCAGTAGGTGGCAGCAGGTAGCTAATTGCTTTGTAGATGTCGGAAACAGCGGGAGGCAGGGTGCAGGTAAAAAGGTGACTAATGCTTAAACCAAAAATAAACAAAAGGTGAGTGCCCCTAAGAAAAGGCATTGAAGCTTAGGGAAGGCTATGCAAAACTGAACTGGCTACAAAGTAAACAAAAACAGAATGCTGGACGACAGCAAAGACTTACTGTGGAGCAAAGACAATGTACATCCGAACATGACATGACAATCCCCGCAAAAAAGGACAAAAACAACTGAAATATTCTTGACTGCTAAAACAAAGTCGATGCGGGAAATATGGCTCAAAGGAAGACATGAAACTGCTACAGGAAAATACCACAAAAAGAGAAATAAAGCCACCAAAATAGGAGCGCAGGACAAGAAGTAAAACACTACACGCAGGAAAACAGCTATGGGGTGGCATCGCTCGGTTGGTAGAGTGCCTGTGCCAGCAACTCGAGGGTTCCAGGTTCGATTCCCCCTTCCACCATCCCAGTCACTGCCGTTGTGTCCTTGGGCAAGACACGTTACCCACCTGCTCCCAGAGCCACCCACACTGCTTTAAATGGAACTTAGTTCAAGTTTCAAGTTTATTCACAATACCATACAACAATTGCAATAGTAGTGAATATCATTTAAAGGTATTGGTAAGTGAAAGGGTCCCCCAAATAAGCTAGAAGAAGCTTTTGACAGGGGGTCCAGAGGACCGTTTATGTATGGAATGATGAAAAATGGTAGCAAGCACTACAACAACAAAAATAAATAAATAAATAATTAAAAACCAAAAAAAAAAAAACTTAGATATTGGCTTTCACTATGTAAAAGCGCTTTGAGTCACTAGAGAAAAGCGCTATATAAATATAATTCACTTCACCTCACTAAAGCTTAGGGAAGGCGATGTGGAGCAAAACTAAAACTGAACTGGCTACAAAGTCAACAAAAACAGAATGCTGGACGACAGCAAAGACTTACTGTGGAGCAAAGACAAAGTACATCCGAACATGACATGACAATCAACAATGTCCCCGCAAAGAAGGATAAAAACAACTGAAATATTCTTGATTGCTAAAAACAAAGAAGATGCGGGAAATATGGCTCAAAGGAAGACATGAAACTGCTACAGGAAAATACCACAAAAAGAGAAATAAAGCCACCAAAATAGGAGCGCAGGACAAGAAGTAAAACACTACACACAGGAAAACAGCAAATAAGTCAGGGTGTGATGTGACAGGTGGTGACAGTACACCTACTTTGAGACAAGAGCTATAGTGATGCATGCTTGCTTATGCTTTAAAGTCATACCCAACAACGACTTTTTACTGTCAACTGAGTTTAGTTTTTGAATGTTTTGTGCTGGTGTTGTGCCTCCGCATTTTGTCAACAAACGAAAAGACAACATTAAAAAAAACGAAAACATTTTGAAATGAGGAGTAGATCTGAGGTTGATGTAGACTCCAGAGATCCATCTTCTTCCGCGTATCCGAGGTGGGGTCGCGGGGGCAGCAGCCTAAGCAGGGAAGCCCAGACTTCCCTCTCCCCAGCCACTTGGTCCAGCTCGGCGTTCCCAGGCCAGCCGGGAGACAAAGTCTTCCCAACGTGTCCTGGGTCTTCCCCGTGGCCTCCTCTTATTGTTATGCTTAGCATTCATGACTGCCTGCTGTTGCACTCATCAGCCTAGTGGTGGCTCACATCCATCACACACACAGCTATTTCTATTTTTGCCCACAATTATTCTAGTGTTCCCAATGTTAAAAGGATAAAGCCATTGTTTACAAATTTGGTAAATAAATAACCCAAAATTGTATGTGTGTATATATATATGTATATATATATATATATATATATATATATATATATGTATGTATGTATGTATGTATGTATGTATGTATGTATGTATGTATGTATGTATGTATTAGAGATGTCCGATAATATCAGTCTGCCGATATTATCGGCCGATAAATGCGTTAAAATGTAATATCGGAAATTATCGGTATCGTTTTTTTTATTATCAGTATCGGTTTTTTTTTTTAATTTTTTTTTTTAATTAAATCCACATAAAAAACACAAGATACACTTACAATTCCATTTACACTCATTCACACAAAAGGGTTGTTTCTTTCTGTTATCAATATTCTGCTTCCTACATTATATATCAATATATATCAATACAGTCTGCAAGGGATACAGTCCGTAAGCACACATGATTGTGCGTGCTGCTGCTCCACTAATAGTACTAACCTTTAACAGTTAATTTGACAAATTTTCATTAATTACTAGTTTCTATGTAACTGTTTTTATATTGTTTTACTTTCTTTTTTATTCAAGAAAATGTGTTTAATTTAGTTATTTTATTTGATTCATTTTTTAAAAAAGTACCTTATCTTCACCATACCTGGTTGTCCAAATTAGGCATAATAATGTGTTAATTCCACGACTGTATATATCGGTTGATATCGATATCGGTATCGGTAATTAAAGAGTTGGACAATATCGGCATATCGGATATCGGCAAAAAGCCATTATCGGACATCCCTAATATATATATATATTTTTTTTTTTTACTGTACCGAAAATGAACCGAACCGTGACCTCTAAACCGAGGTACGTACCGAACCGACATTTTTGTGTAGCGTTACACCCCTAATCGTATGGGAAGTGAAAAAGTTGTCGGGACGCCCCTTCCTTGTTTTTGTTTTTGTGGCCGGCTGCTGGTCCGCGTTGGAAAGATTTGCACGGTGGGGGTGTGAGAGAGGGTGGGGGTGTGAGAGAGGGTGGGGGTGTGAGAGAGGGTGGGGGTGTGAGAGAGGGTGGGGGTGTGAAAAAGGGTGGGGGTGTGAAAAAGGGTGGGGGTGCAGACACCTGCAGACATCCTGGCATTCCTGGCTGGACTACCAGGAGAGAGTCTTCACAATCCCTCCAGGAATGTGCAGCATGTCAGACATCTTTCAGCTTCTTTGCACGCTCTCCACCTCCACTGAGGTGCACCTTTTATTTACTATGTCTCATTCTTTACACGGCAATACTGCACTAAAAACCTTTATTGTAGTTGATGTAATACACTATACTATATGTTAGTATTCCACGTTAAAAACAACTAATTATATTTATAATGTTGTACATTAGCATGCTAACTTGTGTTTACCCCTCAGTGGTGTAATGTACCTTGCATGCTACTTCTGTTTGCTGAGGCGGTGCTTGCTGGAAACAGTTTGACAACCACTAAGTTAATTGAATACAAATGTCACCAAGTGAGAGGGTTTATGCTAACTAGTCGGAGATGAGGCAATACATTTCTATTTTATAGGTTCTATAGTCAAGATTACCTTGATTTCAAAGACTATAGTCACAAAAAGGCCAAAGAAAACAGCTAAAAACTCCAAATACAAAGTGTTAGGCTGCTCACCTCCTTCAGTTTTAGATTCCGGTTAGTTGTAGACAGTTTTATTTCTTGTTTGTGTGTCTTTTTAAATGGAGGTATCGATCCGATACATTTCTATTTTGAAGGTGTTTTATTTCTTGTTTGTGTGTCCTTTTAAATTTAGGTATCAATCCGATACATTTCTATTTTATATATGTTTTATTTCTTATTAGTGTGAACTTTTGAATTTAGGTATCGATCTGATACATTTCTATTTTATAGGTGTTTTATTTCTTGTTTTTGTGTCCTTTTAAATTTAGGTATCGATCTAATGCATTGGTTTTATAGGTGTTTTATTTCTCGTTTGTGTGTCCTTTTTAGATTTAGGTATCGATTCGATACATTTCTATTTTATTGGTGTTTTATTTCTCGTTTGTGTCCTTTTTAAATTTAGGTATCGATTTGATACATTTCTATTTTATAGGTGTTTTATTCCTCGTTTGTGTCTCTTTTTAAATTAGGTATCTATTCGATACATTTCTATTTTATGGGTGTTTTATTTCTTGTTTGTGTGTCCTTTTTAAATTTAGGTATCGATCCAATAAATTTCTGTTTTATAGGTGTTTTATTTCTGTTTTTGTGTCCTTTTAAATTTAGGTATCGATCCGATACATTTCTATTTTATAGGTGTTTTATTTCTGTTTTTGTGTACTTTTATATTTGGGTATCAATCCGATACATCTCTATTTTGTAGGTGTTTTATTTCTTGTTTGTGTGTCCTTTTAAGTGTAGGTATCGATCCAATACATTTCTATTTTGTAAGTGTTTTATTTCTTGTTTGTGTGTCCTTTTAAGTGTAGGTATCGATCCGATACATTTCTATTTTGTAGGTGTTTTATTTCTTGTTTGTGTCCTTTTAAATGTAGGTATCGATACGATACATTTCTATTTTGTAGGTGTTTTATTTCTTGTTTGTGTCCTTTTAAATTTAAGTATTGATCCAATACATTTCTATTTTGTAGGTGTTTTATTTTTTGTTTTTGTGTCGTTTTAAATTTAGGTATCTATTCGATACATTTCTATTTTATAGGTGTTTTATTTCTCGTTTGTGTGTCCTTTTAAATTTAGGTATCGATCTGATACATTTCTATTTTATAGGTGTTTTATTTCGGTTTTTGTGTACTTTTATATTTAGGTGTCGATCCGATACATTTCTATTTTGTAAGTGTTTTATTTCTTGTTTGTGTGTCCTTTTAAATGTAGGTATCGATCCGATACATTTCTATTTTGTAGGTGTTTTATTTCTTGTTTGTGTCCTTTTAAATGTAGGTATCGATCCGATACATTTCTATTTTGTAGGTGCTTTATTTCTTGTTTGTTTGTCCCTTTAAATTTAGGTATCTATTTGATACATTTCTATTTTATCGGTGTTTTATTTCTGGTTTGTGTGTCTTGTGTTGTCTCAGCGTTGAAGAACGCAGATGAAGTTGAACCATCAACCTGTCATAAATAGTTTTACTGCTCACAATAAAAATGTACATGTTGTCGTTGACGGCACCAAAATACCTTCCAAGAATATCTCAACTACCAAATCTGTGAAAGGTGAGTCACCTGTTGTGGTGTGTTCAAGTACAATGGGTTAAAGGCCTACTGAAAGCCACTACTACCGACCACGCAGTCTGATAGTTTATATATCAATGATGAAATCTTAACATTATAACACATGCCAATACGGCCGGGTTAACTTATAAAGTGACATTTTAAATTTGCCGCTAAACTTCCGGTTCGAAACGCCTCTGAGGATGACGTATGCGCGTGACGTAGACCGGCGAACACGGGTATGCCTTCCACATTGAAGCCAATACGAAAAAGCTCTGTTTTCATTTCATAATTCCACAGTATTCTGGACATCTGTGTTGGTGAATCTGTTTCAATCATGTTCATTGCATTATGGAGAAGGAAGCCGAGCAAGCAAAGAAGAAAGTTGTCGGTGCGAAATGGACGTATTTTTCGAACGTAGTCAGCAACAACAGTACACAGCCGGCGCTTCTTTGTTTACATTCCCGAAAGATGCAGTCAAGATGGAAGAACTCGGATAACAGAGACTCTAACCAGGAGGACTTTTGACTTCGATACACAGACGCCTGTAGAGAACTGGGACAACACAGACTCTTACCAGGATTACTTTGATTTGGATGACAAAGACGCAGACGTGCTACTGTGAGTATGCAGCTTTGGCTTCTAAACATTTGATCGCTTGACCGTATGTGCGCAACTTTTTTTTTGCGTATGTACGTAACTTTTTTAAAATATATAAGCTTTATGAACCTTGGGTTAGGTGAACGGTCTTTTGGGCTGAGTGATTGTGTGTGTTGATCAGGTGTTTGAATTGTATTGGCGTGTTCTATGGAGCTAGGAGCTAGCAGAGGAGCTAGGAGCTAGCATAACACGTACCGTACCGTACGTGCGCGTCACGTACGTAACTTTTTAAAAATATATAAGCTTTATGAACCTTGGGTTAGGTAAACGGTCATTTGGGCTGAGTGATTGTGTGTGTTGATCAGGTGTTTGAATTGTATTGGCGTGTTCTATGGAGCTAGGAGCTAGCAGAGGAGCTAGGAGCTAGCGTAACAAACACGCAGGTGTTTTTATGCAGGATTAATTTGTGGCATATTAAATATAAGCCTGGTTGTGTTGTGGCTAATAGAGTATATATATGTCTTGTGTTTATTTACTGTTGTAGTCATTCCCAGCTGAATATCAGGTCACCCCCGCCTCTCACAGCATCTTCCCTATCTGAATAGCTTCAACTCCCCACTAGTCCTTCACTTGCACTTTACTCATCCACAAATCTTTCATCCTCGCTCAAATTAATGGGGAAATTGTCGCTTTCTCGGTCCGAATCTCTCTCACTTCATGCGGCCATCATTGTAAACAATAGGGAACTTTGCGTATATGTTCAACTGACTACGTCACGCTACTTCCGGTAGGGGCAAGCCTTTTTTTTATCAGATACCAAAAGTTGCAATCTTTATCGTCGTTGTTCTATACTAAATCCTTTCAGCAAAAATATGGCAATATCGCGAAATGATCAAGTATGACACATAGAATAGATCTGCTATCCCCGTTTAAATAAAAAAAATTCATTTCAGTAGGCTTTTAATTGAGCTTTTATTGATCTGTGGCGTTCACCTCTTGTGGTCCTCGGAAATAAAGCACACATCTAGTCTCTCTCCCACATTCACCACATCTTCTTCATCACCATTTATGAGAAAAGTGTGAGACAAATTCCTGATATTTTTGGGGGTTTGGCATCATCTGAGTTGTGAGTCCAGTTGTTGGGTTTGGCAGCAAGAACTTGCGGTGTGTTGCCAGTCCTCTTAGAAAAGGGCAGGAATGTGCAGCATGTACTTCCTGTTTGGTTTCCTGTCTTTTATGGGCGCACAGCGGACGTGTCGCAAGGCTGGCTGGGAGACTTTCACACACTTGTGACTTTTTTCTTCTTCTTCTCAATAATTACACGTATGGAACTTTTTACACCAAGCCAGGAAATAACAGCAGTTATGGATACTTCTCTTGTTGCCTTATTTGTATTTGACCACTACTGTGTTCTGTTTATTTGTTACTGACTGTGGCAGGACACCTCTGCCTCTGTTTCACTTTATGTTGCTGGTAAATAATATGCTTGTAGTAGTAGGCTAAAGTTACATTATTTAGTATGCACTAATTAAAGGGGCAGAGCTTTAAGAGACATTTTAGCTTTTATATTTTATAAGATATATTTTTTGTAAGAACCACAATTAATAAATATATTTCAGTGAATAACTTATTGTTCAAATCTGTATATAAATATGTACATAAAGTGTTGTAATTATATTGTAAAATGGATGGATGGACGTTTAAAACTGAACTGTTATTATTATTAATTAGTAAGCATACATTTTTTTAGCCTTTTTAGAGAAAATCATATCATTGTAGTAAATTATGCAAATTACTGTCATGGTGACCACGCCCATAGCCACGCCCCCACCGCCACAGGTATCTTGGCAGTTTATGGGAAACACTGAACAGTGTGTAGGTGCATGTGCGCGTGTGTGTGCGTGTGCGAGCACAGTCTAGTCCAGTGTTTTTCAACCACTGTGCCGCGGGAAATTATGCAACTTCACCTAATTGGTCCCAAAAATATTTTTTGCCAATAAATAATTCTAATTAGAGACGTCGATGCCGATAAATGCTTTAAAATGTAATATCAGAAATGATCGGTATCAGTTTCAACCTCCCGATTTTCCCAGGAGACTCCCGAATTTCAGTGCCCCTCCCGACAATCTCCCGGGGCAACCATTCTACCGAATTTCTCCCGATTTCCACCCGGTCAACAATATTGGGGGCGTGTCTTAAAGGCGCTGCCTTCAGGGACCTCTACAAGCTGTCGTCACTTCCGCTTTTCCTCCACACAAACAGCGTGCCGGCCCAGTCACATAATATATGCGGCTTTTACACACACACAAGTGAATGCAAGGTATTCTTGGTCAACAGCCATACAGGCCACACTGAGGGTGGCCGTATAAACAACTTTAACACTGTTACAAATAGGCGCAACACTGTGAACCCACACCAAACAAGAATGACAAACACACAATCGATTCGATACATTTCTATTTTATAGGTTCTATAGTCAAGATTACTTTGCTTTTACAGACTATAGTCACAAAAAGGCCAAAGAAAACACCTAAAAACTCAAAATACAAACTGTTAGGCTACTCAACTCGTTCAGTTTTAGATTCCGGTTAGTCGTAGACGGTGTTTTATTTCCGTTTGTGTGTCATTTTAGGTATCGATTCCGATACATTTCTATTTTATAGGTTCTATAGTCAAGATTACCTTGCTTTTAAGGACTATAGTCACAAAAAAGCCAAAGAAAACACCTAAAAACTCAAAATACAAACTGTTAGGCTACTCACCTCAATCACTTTTAGATTCCGGTTAGTTGTAGACAGTTTTATTTCTTGTTTTTGTGTCCTTTTAAATTTAGGTATCGATCTGATACATTTCTATTTATAGGTGTTTTATTTCTCGTTTTTGTGTGATACTTTTAAATGTAGGTATCGATGCGATACATTTCTTTCTTATAGGCGTTTTATTTCTCGTTTGTGTGTCCTTAGAAATGTATCGGATTCATACCTAAATTTCGTTTTATAGGTTCTATAGTCAAGAATACTTTGCTTTTAAAGACTATAGTCACAAAAAAGCCAAAGAAAACACCTAAAATCTCAAAATACAAACTGTTAGGCTACTCACCTCCTTCAGTTTTAGATTCCGGTTAGTTGTAGACAGTGTTTTATTTCCGTTTGTGTGTCATTTTAGGTATCGATCTGATACATTTTTATTTTATAGGTTTTATAGTCAAGAGTACCTTGTTTTTAAGGACTATAGTCACAAAAAAAAGCCGAAGAAAACACCTAAAAACTCAAAATACAAACTGTTAGGCTACTCACCTCAATCACTTTTAGATTCCGGTTAGTTGTAGACAGTTTTATTTCTTGTTTGTGTGTCCTTTTAAATTTAGGTATCGATCCGATACATTTCTATTTTATAGGTTCTATAGTCAAGATTACCTTGCTTTTAAGAACTATAGTCACAAAAAACCCAAAGAAAACACCTAAAAACTCAAAATACAAACTGTTAGGCTACTCACCTCGTTCAGTTTTAGATTCCGGTTAATCGTAGACAGTTTTATTTCAGTTTGTGTGTCATTTTAGGTATCGATCCGATACATTTCTATTTTATAGGTTCTATAGTCAAGATTACCTTGCTTTTAAGAACTATAGTCACAAAAAACCCAAAGAAAACACCTAAAAACTCAAAATACAAACTGTTAGGCTACTCACCTCGTTCAGTTTTAGATTCCGGTTAATCGTAGACAGTTTTATTTCAGTTTGTGTGTCATTTTAGGTATCGATCCGATACATTTCTATTTTATAGGTTCTATAGTCAAGATTACCTTGCTTTTAAGGACTATAGTCACAAAAAAGCCAAAGAAAACACCTAAAATCTCAAAATACAAACTGTTAGGCTACTCACCTCAATCAGTTTTAGATTCCGGTTAGTTGTAGACAGTTTTATTTCTTGTTTGTGTGTCCTTTTAAATTTATTTCTCGTTTTTGTGTCCTTTTAAATTTAGTTATCGATCTGATACATTTCTATTTATAGGCGTTTTATTTCTCGTTTTTGTGTGAACTTTTAAATTTAGGTATCGATACGATACATTTCTTTCTTATAGGCGTTTTATTTCTCGTTTGTGTGTCCTTAGAAATGTGTCGGATTCATACCTAAATTTCGTTTTATAGGTTCTATAGTCAAGAATACTTTGCTTTTAAAGACTATAGTCACAAAAAAGCCAAATAAAACACCTAAAAACTCAAAATACAAACTGTTAGGCTACTCACCTCCTTCAGTTTTAGATTCCGGTTAGTCGTAGACAGTGTTTTATTTCCGTTTGTGTGTCATTTTAGGTATCGATCTGATACATTTCTATTTTATAGGTTCTATAGTCAAGATTACCTTGCTTTTAAGGACTATAGTCAAAAAAAAAAGCCAAAGAAAACACCTAAAAACTCAAAATACAAACTGTTAGGCTACTCACCTCAATCACTTTTAGATTCCGGTTAGTTGTAGACAGTTTTATTTCTTGTTTTTGTGTCATTTTAAATTTATTTCTCGTTTTTGTGTCCTTTTAAATTTAGTTATCGATCTGATACATTTCTATTTATAGGTGTTTTATTTCTCGTTTTTGAGTGAACTTTTAAATTTAGGTATCGATATGATACATTTCTTTCTTATAGGCGTTTTATTTCTCGTTTGTGTGTCCTTTAGAAATGTATCGGATTGATACCTAAATTTCGTTTTATAGGTTCTATAGTCAAGAATACTTTGCTTTTAAAGACTATAGTCACAAAAAAGCCAAAGAAAACACCTAAAATCTCAAAATACAAACTGTTAGGCTACTCACCTCCTTCAGTTTTAGATTCCGGTTAGTTGTAGACAGTTTTATTTCTTGTTTGTGTGTCTTTTTAAATTTAGGTATCGATTCAATACATTTCTATTTTATAGATGTTTTATTTCCATTTTTGTGTCCATTTAAATTTAGGTATCGATCCGATACATTTCTATTTCATAGGTTCCATAATCAAGATTACTTTGAATGACAAACACATTTCGTGAGAACATCCGCACCGTAACACAACATAAACACAACACAACAAATACCCGGAACCCCTTGCAGCACTAACTTTTCCGGGACGCTACAATATACACCCCCCGCTATCCCCACCCACAAGAGCATGTCCCAAATTCCAAGCTGCTGTTTTGAGGCATGTTAAAAGAAATAATGCACTTTGTGACTTCAATAATAAATATGGCAGTGCCTTGTTGGCACTTTTTTCCATAACTGGAGTTGATTTATTTTGGAAAAGCTTGTTACATTGTTTAATGCATCCAGCGGGGCATCACACATAATAATGTGTTAATTCCACGACTGTATATATCGGTATCGCTTGATATCGCAATCGGCAAAAAAGCCATTATTGGACATCTCTAGTTGCAATAAAAGTAGCAGCTGCTTTTTACTGCACTGTAACACTCCCTCACTTGTCTTTTGCTCATGAGGTCATCGCTCAGCTGTTCCAGGGTTTTGGTGGTACCAGGAGAGCGCCTGTCACCATGGTCTGTCACCCTGGTCTGTCACCCTGGTCTGTCACCCTGGTCTGCTGGTGCTGGTGTGGCACAGAGGCTCTAGTCATCAGTGCAGTGTTGGCAAGGAGCGTGCACACATTGTTGTCTGGTCTCCCACAGGGAACCAAACAACAATGTGTGCAGTAAATTTCCAACTATAAGCTGCTGCTTTTTTTCCTACACTTTGATCCTAGCGGCTTATTAAACGGTGCAGAGGACTCGTGGATTTTCTTGGCGGACAGTCATAGTGCAAATGGTTTAAAAAATAAAAATAAACACCAAAAGCAAATAAACTAAATATCAATCAATCAATCAATGTTCAGGGTTTCCCACATATTACATGTTATTATGAATGTTACTAGATACTACATATATGTATGTACATCATGTATATATTACATGTTATTATGAATGTTACTACATGACATATATACTTACATCATGTATATATTACATGTTATTATGAATGTTACTACATGACATATATACTTACATCATGTATATATTACATGTTATTATGAATGTTACTACATGACATATATACTTACATCATGTATATATTACATGTTATTATGAATGTTACTACATGACATTAATACTTACATCATGTATATATTACATGTTATTATGAATGTTACTACATGACATGTATACTTACATCACGTATATATTACATGTTATTATGAATGTTACTACATGACATATATACTTACATCATGTATATATTACATGTTATTATGAATGTTACTACATGACATATATACTTACATCATGTATATATTACATGTTATTATGAATGTTACTACATGACATATATACTTACATCATGTATATATTACATGTTATTATGAATGTTACTACATGACATATATACTTACATCATGTATATATTACATGTTATTATGAATGTTACTACATGACATTAATACTTACATCATGTATATATTACATGTTATTATGAATGTTACTACATGACATGTATACTTACATCATGTATATATTACATGTTATTATGAATGTTACTACATGACATATATACTTACATCATGTATATATTACATGTTATTATGAATGTTACTAGATACTACATATATACTTACATCATGTATATATTACATGTTATTATGAATGTTACTACATGACATATATACTTACATCATGTATATATGACATGTTATTATGAATGTTACTACATGACATATATACTTACATCATGTATATATTACATGTTATTATGAATGTTACTACATGACATATATACTTACATCATGTATATATTACATGTTATTATGAATGTTACTACATGACATATATACTTACATCATGTATATATTACATGTTATTATGAATGTTACTACATGACATTAATACTTACATCATGTATATATTACATGTTATTATGAATGTTACTACATGACATGTATACTTACATCATGTATATATTACATGTTATTATGAATGTTACTACATGACATATATACTTACATCATGTATATATTACATGTTATTATGAATGTTACTAGATACTACATATATACTTACATCATGTATATATTACATGTTATTATGAATGTTACTACATGACATATATACTTACATCATGTATATATGACATGTTGTTATGAATGTTACTACATGACATATATACTTACATCATGTATATAGGACATGTTGTTATGAATGTTACTACATGACATATATACTTACATCATGCCTATATTACATGTTATTATGAATGTTACTACATGACATATATACTTACATCATGTATATATTACATGTTATTATGAATGTTACTACATGACATATACTTACATCATGTATATATTACATGTTATTATGAATGTTACTACATGACATATATACTTACATCATGTATATATTACATGTTATTATGAATGTTACTACATGACATATATACTTACATCATGTATATATGACATGTTATTATGAATGTTACTACATGACATATATACTTACATCATGTATATATTACATGTTATGAATGTTACTACATGACATATATACTTACATCATGTACATATGACATGTTGTTATGAATGTTACTACATGACATATATACTTACATCATGTATATATTACATGTTATTATGAATGTTACTACATGACATATATACTTACATCATGTATATATTACATGTTATGAATATTACTACATGACATATATACTTACATCACGTATATATTACATGTTATTATGAATGTTACTACATGACATATATACTTACATCACGTATATATTACATGTTGTTATGAATGTTACTACATGACATATATACTTACATCGTGTATATATTACATGTTATTATGAATGTTACTACATGACATATATACTTACATCATGTATATATTACATGTTATTATGAATGTTACTACATGACATATATACTTACATCATGTATATATTACATGTTATTATGAATGTTACTACATGACATATATACTTACATCATGTATATATTACATGTTATTATGAATGTTACTACATGACATGTATACTTACATCATGTATATATTACATGTTATTATGAATGTTACTACATGACATATATACTTACATCATGTATATATTACATGTTATTATGAATGTTACTAGATACTACATATATACTTACATCATGTATATATTACATGTTATTATGAATGTTACTACATGACATATATACTTACATCATGTATATATGACATGTTGTTATGAATGTTACTACATGACATATATACTTACATCATGTATATAGGACATGTTGTTATGAATGTTACTACATGACATATATACTTACATCATGCCTATATTACATGTTATTATGAATGTTACTACATGACATATATACTTACATCATGCCTATATTACATGTTATTATGAATGTTACTACATGACATATATACTTACATCATGTATATATTACATGTTATTATGAATGTTACTACATGACATATACTTACATCATGTATATATTACATGTTATTATGAATGTTACTACATGACATATATACTTACATCATGTATATATTACATGTTATTATGAATGTTACTACATGACATATATACTTACATCATGTATATATGACATGTTATTATGAATGTTACTACATGACATATATACTTACATCATGTACATATGACATGTTATGAATGTTACTACATGACATATATACTTACATCATGTATATATTACATGTTATTATGAATATTACTACATGACATATATACTTACATCATGTATATATTACATGTTATTATGAATGTTACTACATGACATATATACTTACATCACGTATATATTACATGTTATTATGAATGTTACTACATGACATATATACTTACATCACGTATATATTACATGTTGTTATGAATGTTACTACATGACATATATACTTACATCATGTATATATTACATGTTATTATGAATGTTACTACATGACATGTATACTTACATCATGTATATATTACATGTTATTATGAATGTTACTACATGACATATATACTTACATCATGTATATATTACATGTTATTATGAATGTTACTAGATACTACATATATACTTACATCATGTATACATTACATGTTATTATGAATGTTACTACATGACATATATACTTACATCATGTATATATTACATGTTATTATGAATGTTACTACATGACATATATACTTACATCATGTATATATGACATGTTATTATGAATGTTACTACATGACATATATACTTACATCATGTATATATTACATGTTATGAATGTTACTACATGACATATATACTTACATCATGTACATATGACATGTTGTTATGAATGTTACTACATGACATATATACTTACATCATGTATATATTACATGTTATTATGAATGTTACTAGATACTACATATATACTTACATCATGTATATATTACATGTTATTATGAATGTTACTACATGACATATATACTTACATCATGTATATATGACATGTTGTTATGAATGTTACTACATGACATATATACTTACATCATGTATATATTACATGTTATTATGAATGTTACTACATGACATATATACTTACATCATGTATATATTACATGTTATTATGAATGTTACTACATGACATATATACTTACATCATGTATATATTACATGTTATTATGAATGTTACTACATGACATGTATACTTACATCATGTATATATTACATGTTATTATGAATGTTACTACATGACATATATACTTACATCATGTATATATTACATGTTATTATGAATGTTACTAGATACTACATATATACTTACATCATGTATATATTACATGTTATTATGAATGTTACTACATGACATATATACTTACATCATGTATATATGACATGTTGTTATGAATGTTACTACATGACATATATACTTACATCATGTATATAGGACATGTTGTTATGAATGTTACTACATGACATATATACTTACATCATGCCTATATTACATGTTATTATGAATGTTACTACATGACATATATACTTACATCATGTATATATTACATGTTATTATGAATGTTACTACATGACATATACTTACATCATGTATATATTACATGTTATTATGAATGTTACTACATGACATATATACTTACATCATGTATATATTACATGTTATTATGAATGTTACTACATGACATATATACTTACATCATGTATATATGACATGTTATTATGAATGTTACTACATGACATATATACTTACATCATGTATATATTACATGTTATGAATGTTACTACATGACATATATACTTACATCATGTACATATGACATGTTATGAATGTTACTACATGACATATATACTTACATCATGTATATATTACATGTTATTATGAATATTACTACATGACATATATACTTACATCATGTATATATTACATGTTATTATGAATGTTACTACATGACATATATACTTACATCACGTATATATTACATGTTATTATGAATGTTACTACATGACATATATACTTACATCACGTATATATTACATGTTGTTATGAATGTTACTACATGACATATATACTTACATCATGTATATATTACATGTTATTATGAATGTTACTACATGACATGTATACTTACATCATGTATATATTACATGTTATTATGAATGTTACTACATGACATATATACTTACATCATGTATATATTACATGTTATTATGAATGTTACTAGATACTACATATATACTTACATCATGTATACATTACATGTTATTATGAATGTTACTACATGACATATATACTTACATCATGTATATATTACATGTTATTATGAATGTTACTACATGACATATATACTTACATCATGTATATATGACATGTTATTATGAATGTTACTACATGACATATATACTTACATCATGTATATATTACATGTTATGAATGTTACTACATGACATATATACTTACATCATGTACATATGACATGTTGTTATGAATGTTACTACATGACATATATACTTACATCATGTATATATTACATGTTATTATGAATGTTACTAGATACTACATATATACTTACATCATGTATATATTACATGTTATTATGAATGTTACTACATGACATATATACTTACATCATGTATATATGACATGTTGTTATGAATGTTACTACATGACATATATACTTACATCATGTATATAGGACATGTTGTTATGAATGTTACTACATGACATATATACTTACATCATGCCTATATTACATGTTATTATGAATGTTACTACATGACATATATACTTACATCATGTATATATTACATGTTATTATGAATGTTACTACATGACATATACTTACATCATGTATATATTACATGTTATTATGAATGTTACTACATGACATATATACTTACATCATGTATATATTACATGTTATTATGAATGTTACTACATGACATATATACTTACATCATGTATATATGACATGTTATTATGAATGTTACTACATGACATATATACTTACATCATGTATATATTACATGTTATGAATGTTACTACATGACATATATACTTACATCATGTATATATTACATGTTATTATGAATGTTACTACATGACATGTATACTTACATCATGTATATATTACATGTTATTATGAATGTTACTACATGACATATATACTTACATCATGTATATATTACATGTTATTATGAATGTTACTAGATACTACATATATACTTACATCATGTATATATTACATGTTATTATGAATGTTACTACATGACATGTATACTTACATCATGTACATATGACATGTTGTTATGAATGTTACTACATGACATATATACTTACATCATGTATATATTACATGTTATTATGAATGTTACTACATGACATATATACTTACATCATGTATATATTACATGTTGTTATGAATATTACTACATGACATATATACTTACATCACGTATATATTACATGTTATTATGAATGTTACTACATGACATATATACTTACATCACGTATATATTACATGTTGTTATGAATGTTACTACATGACATATATACTTACATCATGTATATATTACATGTTATTATGAATGTTACTACATGACATATATACTTACATCATGTATATATTACATGTTATTATGAATGTTACTACATGACATGTATACTTACATCATGTATATATTACATGTTATTATGAATGTTACTACATGACATATATACTTACATCATGTATATATTACATGTTATTATGAATGTTACTAGATACTACATATATACTTACATCATGTATATATTACATGTTATTATGAATGTTACTACATGACATATATACTTACATCATGTATATATGACATGTTGTTATGAATGTTACTACATGACATATATACTTACATCATGTATATAGGACATGTTATGAATGTTACTACATGACATATATACTTACATCATGCCTATATTACATGTTATTATGAATATTACTACATGACATATATACTTACATCATGTATATATTACATGTTATTATGAATGTTACTACATGACATATATACTTACATCATGTATATATTACATGTTATTATGAATGTTACTACATGACATATATACTTACATCATGTATATATTACATGTTACTATGAATGTTACTACATGACATATACTTACATCATGTATATATTACATGTTATTATGAATGTTACTACATGACATATATACTTACATCATGTATATATTACATGTTATTATGAATGTTACTACATGACATATATACTTACATCATGTATATATGACATGTTATTATGAATGTTACTACATGACATATATACTTACATCATGTATATATTACATGTTATGAATGTTACTACATGACATATATACTTACATCATGTATATATTACATGTTATTATGAATGTTACTACATGACATATATACTTACATCATGTATATATTACATGTTATTATGAATGTTACTACATGACATATACTTACATCATGTATATATTACATGTTATTATGAATGTTACTACATGACATATATACTTACATCATGTATATATTACATGTTATTATGAATGTTACTACATGACATATATACTTACATCATGTATATATGACATGTTATTATGAATGTTACTACATGACATATATACTTACATCATGTATATATTACATGTTATGAATGTTACTACATGACATATATACTTACATCATGTACATATGACATGTTGTTATGAATGTTACTACATGACATATATACTTACATCATGTATATATTACATGTTATTATGAATGTTACTACATGACATATATACTTACATCATGTATATATTACATGTTGTTATGAATATTACTACATGACATATATACTTACATCACGTATATATTACATGTTATTATGAATGTTACTACATGACATATATACTTACATCACGTATATATTACATGTTGTTATGAATGTTACTACATGACATATATACTTACATCATGTATATATTACATGTTATTATGAATGTTACTACATGACATATATACTTACATCATGTATATATTACATGTTATTATGAATGTTACTACATGACATGTATACTTACATCATGTATATATTACATGTTATTATGAATGTTACTACATGACATATATACTTACATCATGTATATATTACATGTTATTATGAATGTTACTAGATACTACATATATACTTACATCATGTATATATTACATGTTATTATGAATGTTACTACATGACATATATACTTACATCATGTATATATGACATGTTGTTATGAATGTTACTACATGACATATATACTTACATCATGTATATAGGACATGTTGTTATGAATGTTACTACATGACATATATACTTACATCATGCCTATATTACATGTTATTATGAATATTACTACATGACATATATACTTACATCATGTATATATTACATGTTATTATGAATGTTACTACATGACATATATACTTACATCATGTATATATTACATGTTATTATGAATGTTACTACATGACATATATACTTACATCATGTATATATTACATGTTACTATGAATGTTACTACATGACATATACTTACATCATGTATATATTACATGTTATTATGAATGTTACTACATGACATATATACTTACATCATGTATATATTACATGTTATTATGAATGTTACTACATGACATATATACTTACATCATGTATATATGACATGTTATTATGAATGTTACTACATGACATATATACTTACATCATGTATATATTACATGTTATGAATGTTACTACATGACATATATACTTACATCATGTACATATGACATGTTGTTATGAATGTTACTACATGACATGTATACTTACATCATGTATATATTACATGTTATTATGAATGTTACTACATGACATATATACTTACATCATGTATATATTACATGTTATTATGAATGTTACTACATGACATATATACTTACATCATGTATATATTACATGTTATTATGAATGTTACTACATGACATATATACTTACATCATGTATATATTACATGTTATTATGAATGTTACTAGATACTACATATATACTTACATCATGTATACATTACATGTTATTATGAATGTTACTACATTAAATACTGTATATACTTACAGTGTGTATATAAATGTTGATAGAGGCTTTTGGATTGTTTTCGAGTGCTTTATATGCGTAATAGAGCCACTCCTGTCGGCTGCGTTGTCAGCAAATTTTGTCTCGTGTTTATATGTGAGTTAGAATGCATAAAACAATAAAAATGTTCTTGTCTTACGTAATTATTGTGAATGATAGACATAATTCCAAAGAAAGTGTAGTTTATTGTGTAAACAACAACTGTATATAATCATCTTCTCTTCATTTCCAAGGGACTGACACAATCTCTATACTCTCTTCGAATGGAGGATTTCCTCATTGACTCGGAGGCCCTCTATGATGTCGAGGTGTCTTTGTAACGATGTTGTCCGAGTAATGTGAGTCACCAGAGCTGGTGACTCACCAAAAGCACCAAAGGTGAGGAGCAGCTATCATCTCCCTCACTTGTTTTGCTCCACTTTGGAGAGAGGAGGCGCTCCGACGCTCGCGTTTGAAGTTTGCGGCTTTTTATGACATCACCGACCTGGTCAGAAGTCACCCTTTTGTCGGTTGAGCCTGCCCCGTGTGTACGTCCACCACTTTATTGAACGCGCCACTCGCTACACGTCTTAAAAATAACACCTGGAAGCTGTGCCAGCTGTCCAGTCGGCTACGAATGTGGGAGCTGTAAGTCTGATTATTCTCTTCAGCCAATATGCTAACCGAGCATAATGCTGTTAAAATGTGTAATGTTAGCATTTTAGCTCTCATAGCTATTCTAGTGTTGCTAACGGCCTCTTGTACCACTCTTTGAAGTTACCTTGTTGGGTGTGATGCATAGGAATGGCCACCGATTACAGTTATTTTATTTTATTTTATTTTATTTTATTTTATTTTTTTTGGCACAGACCGACTCAAGTAAAACACAACTCTGCCATGATTCGGTACCTGGTTTTTGTGTGACGTAGGGGTGTAACGGTACACAGAAATTCCGGTTCGGTACGTACCTCGGTTTAGAGGTCACGGTTCGGTTCATTTTCGGTACAGTAAGAAAACAACAAAATATACATTTTTTGGTTATTTATTTACCAAATTAGTAAACAATGGCTTTATCCTTTTAACATTGGGAACACTATAATAATTCTGCCCACGTTAATCAACATTAAACTTAATTTATTACAGCATTTGGGAAGCCTGTAGTTGATTTTTATGATGTAAATGTTATATTTGTATCAACATGTGATAGCAGGGACCCTGCCATTCCAAACTAGGCTGCTGCATTACTAATGATTCATGTAACTATAGCTGGAAAAATAGTACAATAGCAATAGGAGAGACTATTCATCCCTGAACACCATGGAGTTCATGTAGGCTTAATGATGCACTTACATTATTATATCAACTATCAGAGACAGAAACTCTTCATTTAACATAATGTCCTTTTTTGCTGCTTCAACACAGCTCAATCAACACAGAAAAAGGTCAAGTGAAATAACAGACAGACATGGCTTTGCTGTCCGTAACACACACACACCCCGCAAAATGAGCTAATGTTGCGCTAAAAGCGAATTAGCCTTCACCTGCGAGCGAGCTGAGCTGCCGTTTATATTTCTAGAAGGTCAACGGGCTCATAGTGATGTTACTAGTAGTTGACTGTGTTTATTATCATTTGGGGAGAGTCCGCGGCCTGATGATTACCTGCTAAGCACTGACTACATGCGCTCTGAATACGCACTGCTGATTGGCTGTTACCGCTCTGTTTGTAACCAATCAGGTGGTTGTGTGGGTGGGGCAATGCTGGGTGCTGTGGAGAGGACTGACAGAGGCAGAAGGAAGCGGAGGCGGCTACTTAATATGTTCGTGTGGAAACTCGTTCGGTACACCTCCGAACCGAAACGAAACCCCCGCACCGAAACGGTTCAATACAAATACACGTACCGTGTGACGTCATGTCTAACTCGGGATGCAACAATAAACTGTATTAATGATAACCCCAGTAGAACTCCTGACTGTATGTATTACCGTTTAAATTAAAATGATGGCAAAAACCAGGATCGATAACTGCGCTTTGGTAAAGTCAGGGATTCGCTGCAGCTAGCTTAGCTGCTAACATGAAAACAAGAGACATTAACGTCTTTCCCCATCTCAGAAACTACATACACCAATCGAAACTTGTATAAGCTCACCACTGTCTGATCAACTAAGCTGTTCAATTGCGCACATTCAGCCTATGAGCTGTGTTGTCATGACGCAGAGTGATCCGTCCCAGAAATGCCAGATGGAGGCGGTTTTGTGGTGCGTTCAAAGGCCGCAGAAAAGCGTAGGACAACACAAGTTGTGGAACGCCCACCGGAAATAAATAGATTTGAATATGGTGAATAAAGGTTTAGTCATTAAAAAAACATAACAATTCTACGACAAACACTATCAGTGAAGCATAAGAAACACAAACTATGCAAAATATCAATCAATCAATCAATCAATCAATGTTTATTTATATAGCCCTAAATCACAAGTGTCTCAAAGGGCTGCACAAGCCACAACGACATCCTCGGTACAGAGCCCAAATAGTGGCTTTTCTAACTATTTCAGTGTACTTTTTGACCACATTCAACAACATAACTCCACATTTTAGTCACAATAACTGCGATATTAAATTTGTGTATCCCTAACACCAACACTCTAGCAGCACTGAGAGCTGACTCAGTCAAACTGCCTCTCAGTAATGTTGCAATTTTCAACGCCAACAAACCTGTTGACTCAAACATAATAGTAAAATAAGATCATCCATCCATCTTCTTCCGCTTATCCGAGGTGGGATCGCGGGGGCAACAGCCTAAGCAGAGAAGCCCAGACTTCCCTTTCCCCAGCCACTTCGTCCAGAGGCGTTCCCAGATCAGCCGGGAGACATAGTCTTCCCAACGTGTCCTGGGTCTTCCCCGTGGCCTCCTACCGGTCGGACGTGCCCGAAACACCTCCCTAGGGAGGCGTTCGGGTGGCATCCTGACCAGATGCCCGAACCACCAAAATAGGATATAACAAGTGAAATTGGACGGAAGTTTATCATAATCAAAAATGAGATGTCATTAATAAAAATAGTTAATATTTATCAAACATACACAAAAGTGCAAAAGTACTGGTATTGGGTTCTAGGTACCGGGAATTGGTGCATGTGTTGGACAGGCGTGGACCAACACAGCTCGTTAGCATTGAAGCTACATTAGGGTTTACAAAAAGCAATGTCCAAACTGAACGTCTGGGGGTCTGGTTCTAGAGAAGTGAGTGGAAATATTACAAACACCACAACAAAGGATGGCAATCATAAATGCACTGTTGGATTATTAAGTGTATTGAATATTATATGCGGGTGTGCCTAATGTTGCAGTCTGGGGGCGTGTAAAAACGTCAAATATGCACAGTAGCTTTACTGTTTGTCTTTAAAAAAAAAAAAGGGTCTGTTATTTCAGCGAGTTCGCCGCCCCCCCCCAGCCCGCTGAATAACAGCTCTCTTATTCGGGAAGGGGTAGCGCCCAGCTCAGAGTCTCATAGGATTGGAGGAGGCAGCTGTCCAATAGCTCTGCAGTGCTGGGCTGAGCAGAGTTCATACCAATAGCGGCCTTTTCTCCCCGTACGGAGGAGAGAAGATTGAGTGGTAGGAGTGAGAAGAAACTGCACAGTGGGATCTTTGTACAGTCGCCTGCCAGGAAGGGAACAAGCTAAGAGTCTTGGACGGGAGTGAGGTGAGTGAACAACAATGTTCTGTTCCGGAATAGAAGCCACAGGGAGGTAAAGTTGTCAGAGGAAGCTGTTTATGTCCGGCCCGTGTTTAAGCTCCAGGCATACCAGGAACAAGAAGATGCCACTTTTAGCCCAGCCGGTGTATGTGTAGCCGGGGGGTGGGGGTGGGGGGGGTCTTAATGGGACTTCTGGGACCCAGCGCGTGGAGTTTGGACTTTGAGACCATCAATCTCAGTGGCTTGAATAAATCATCAGCAAAGACAGTTCTCAAGATTTCCTGGGATTATTTGAGTCTACCTTGACAAGAACTTTACTGATGTGTGACAAGGTTTGTAAACCATAAACTCTGTGCGCTCATCTCTGATCATCTGGCACAACAACATGTATTTGTAACGTGTCTTTCTTTATGTGTTGCGCATAGTTTTGAGCTGACTAAGCAGAGCTTGCCGTAGTGGCTGTCACTCACACTTTCCAGTCGTGTTGACGTGAGGCACGTTGGTGCACGTCAAATTTGTTGACGGATGTTTAAGAAGAGCTGCAGTTCCCTCAAATTTCGTAATTAATTGCTTGTCGACATGCAATGTTTAATACGAGCAACTTGTTTTGCTGTGTTTGTGCAGGCCGAGGACAAAGATGTCCAAGCACAGATAACGACAAGGACTCTGTGGCTCCGTACTCCGTCGAGACTCCCTACGGTTTCCAGCTAGACCTGGACTTCCTCAAATACGTCGATGACATCGAGAGGGGCCACACCATTAAGAAGCTGAGCATCCAGAGGAAGCCCAAAGGGGGCAAGCCGGCAACGGCGCCGCCGCCGCCACGGACCCGCACCGGCAGTGCCGGCGTGCGGGCCGAATGGACGTCCACCGACTCGCTATCGTCTTCAAACAGCGACGACAAGCAGTCGCCGGTCTTCTTCAGTGCCAAGCCCTCCCAGGTATCCGCTCCGCTGACGCCCATCCTCCAAAGGGCGGCGTTTGAAACGGCCCCACAGCAATCCTACTCCAGCCTCGTGGAGCCCAAGCTGCTACTCCCGCCGCCCTCGCCGAGGTTGACGCCGCGACCCAACCCCCATGTAGAAAAGACCCTGATGGAGACCCGACTTCGATTAGAACAGGAGCGTCTGTTCATGCAGCCGTACAGCGAACCTCCGCTGCCCCGCCGTCGTCTTGCCAGCTTTGGGGGAACGGGCTCAAACAGCTCGCTGTCCTCATACTCGGGGTCCATGGCGCCAAGTCAGATCTCCCCCAGCACCCTTCAGCCTCTACCCATCAACGGCCACATCAACAATGGAGAGTACAACCTTTACTACCCACCATCCATGGGTAGCTCCATCCGACACAGTCCCATGAGCTCCGGCATGGCCACACCCGTGACTAATGTCAGCCCGCTACACCTACAACAGATCCGGGAGCAGATGGTAGTTGCCCTCAAGAAGCTGAAAGAGTTAGAGGAGCAGGTGAAGACCATTCCCATTTTACAGGTCAAGATAGCGGTTCTCCAGGAGGAAAAAAGACAATTGGCCGCTCAGTCCAAAAATCAAGTTCCTGGTGGTTTCCGCAAGCGCTCCTACAGCGTGGGCTGTGCCGACCAGATGGAGAACCCAGGTCCCATCCAGAAAGAAACTGTGTTGCAAATCATCGAGCCTGAAGTCCAGCAACAGAATGCTCAGCAGCTTGAAGAGTTTAGGCGTCTGGCGGCGGAAGTCCAAGCTCTGGAGAAGACCACTCTTGACAATAATGGCTTTGAAAGTCAGACGGACAATCAGAACCAGGCCCTCCAAAAGTCAGTCGGTGTCGTGACTGATGAAAACATGAACAACCGTCAAGTCCGGTTGCCAAAAGAACGTTGCCATCGGGACGTGGGCGTGGCGACAGAACGCCTGGAAACCCGCAGTGCTTTAGTGGGTGTGAACGAAGCCATGCTGGGCGTGTCCAGCGAGGCAGAGAAGGAGATCGAGCTCCAGCAGCAGACCATCGAAGCGCTGAAAGACAAGGTCTACCGCTTGGAGGTGCAGCTGAAAGAAACTACTCACCAGATGGAGATGACAAAGCTAAAGCTGGAGCTCCAAGCAGCTGGCGGTTCCAACAAAAAAAAGGCGGATAAAGGCTTCATGGTGAGGCCCGAGATGTACAACGTCTCCGTGGAGGCCAAAGTCTCAGTGCAAAGCCAGGGGGTCGGTGACCACGTCGTTATTGCTGAAGCTCCTCAGAGTTTCTCTGTAGGAGTGTCCTGTCACCCGAGTGTGCACAGCATTGGTGTCGGCCCTGAGAACTTGCCAGACCAACTTTCGGTGGAGGCACTGCAGCGTCAGGTAGGCGTGGACTTCGAGGTTTGTCAGGTGGGAATCAACACGGTGGAGTCTTTAGACTGCTCAGCCTTCTGCAAACCTATGACTGAGTTGATCAAGACGTCGCGATCGTTCGGCTGCGGGGATTGTTCTGTGGACGTGGCCGTCAGTCCTTTCAGGACGATGGTGTCGCAAGGAACTGACCCAGACCTCGTGACCAAGGTCGACTCTTGTGTCATGGCTGCCCCCGAGTTAGCAACTCAGATTACCAACACTGAGACGGAAGTTGTCAGCAAGTCCACCAACACAAAAACAGCCGAGCTGACGGACTCTTGCACGGACACCGCCTTGTCGACCTGTGACAAGCACACCAACACCGCTGCCGCAGAAACGAGGACGGTGGCTGCAGGCGAGGGACTCGTCAAGGACGTGCACTCGGCCCCAAAGATGCGCTCAGTGGCCGTAGGAACCGCCACGGATGTAGAATCGCTCCTCGGTCAATCCAGCTCTACTAAAACCAAAGAATGTGGAGTGGGACCTGTCAGCGTTCACGAGAACTTCTTGATCGGATTGAAAACGCGCAACATAGCATGCGGTCCTTCCCTGCTCCTCAAACCCGTCGCATGCAGCAAGGAGACCGTGGAGGAGACCGCTGAGGCCGGGCCAGCGCAGGGCGGCGCCAGGCTAGACCATTACATCGAGAGGGTGCAGAAGCTCTTACAGGAGCAACAAATGCTGCTGGCCGAGAACTACAGCGAGCTGGCCGAGGCCTTCGGGCAGCCCCAGTCCCAGTTTGGGTCCATCAACAGTGAGCTGGTCAGCACGCTCTCGTCCATCAACTCTGCCATGAAGTGCGGCAGCGTGGAGGATCTCTTAAAGCTGCAGATGGACGCCGCAGACCCAGGTGAGAGCTTGACGGCGTCACATGTTGCATTGATTCATCTTTGAGTAGTTTGAAGTGCAAACACAACAATGGCAGATAAGAAAGTGTCGACTGGGACGCGGACCAAAACATGAGCTCACTTTTTGGGAGTCGCACCCATCGGCCTCCTGCTCTTTAGCGCGCACTAATGCTGATTCATGGCCGCCTCCCTCGCCGTTACATAACCCGCTCTCACGCCGGCTGACACATTCTTTGTGTTGTGTTGCAGCCGGGCCTCGGGTCACTCCTTCTGGAATGTTGGACAGCCCAGAAGGAGCGCAGAAGACGCTTTTTTCAAACACGTTTGAACGGCGGTGAATACATTTTGGCACGCTTCCAAACGCCGCATTCAAGACTGCGGGGCGGGGGAGGGGGGGGTCAGAAGTGGACGTGCGATAAGCTCGTGTTTGTTTGGTTTGTGAAATAGTCCACAGTCCTGATCATTAGGCCAAGCTAGCTCTCTTTTGTTTTGTTCTTTAAAGATGCACTTGCCCCTTAAAACATGGAAGTAAAACTGTTTTTTACTGAGGGCCACATGGCAGTCACGGCTGTGACTAGTAAATCTATCAGGAGTCACCTCATTATACAATTGTCTATGCCAGGGATTCTCAAACTGTGGTTCATGTGCCACTAGTGCTACACTGGCTTCATCTAGTGCCGGGTCTAGAACAGCCTAATAGCTAGAACTAGTATGCATATATCTATAAAGAAAAAAAAAAAGGCTTTTTTAAGAAGAAGGGTTTTTAAGCCTTTTTTAAAAGCATCCACAGTCTGTGGTGCCCTCAGGTGGTCAGGGAGAGCGTTCCACAGACTGGGAGCGGCGGAGCAGAACGCCTATTGTTTGTAGCTTTGTTCTCGGAGGTTAGCCTGGTGTCGTGTGGAGGATTTGGGGGTGAGCAGTACTTTGAGGTAGAGGGGGGGGGGGGCATTACCATGGAGGCACTGGTGGTACGCCAATGAACCGCTTGATTAAAGAAGTGTTTTATTTTCCTATATTCAAACTGCGGGTGTTGTTACAAAGGCCAAAAATATTGAATATGCGCGTTGAATAAAACCTCTGCCTTGTTTTTAATGAAAGGTTTGGCCTACTGCGCTACGCTAATGTTGGTCATTATGTTGGTACTTGAAGAGACTTTTTTCCTGGGGTGGAAAATGCGAACCACTCACCTATTATGCATCTGATCATTATATATATATTTTTACATAATGCGTAAAAAAAAGTATCTAGACTGGCAGCTCAGTTGCCATAATTTTATCCTAAAATTTACAGTGTTTTTTACAATATATTATTACTGCAAATTATTATTATTATTATTACTGCAAATTATGCCTACTATGCATGTGATCATTGTATTTTTTTTTTTTACATAATGTGTATAAAAAAAAAAGTTTTTGGACTGGCAGCTCAGTTGCCATAATTGTATCCGAAAATTTACAGTGTTTTTTTACAAAATATTATTACTGCAAATTATTATTATTATTATTAGTATTATTATGATTATTACTGCAAATTATGCCTATTATGCATCTGATCATTGTATATATTTTTTTACATAATGCGTTACAAAAATGTATCTAGACTGGCAGCTCAGTTGCCATAATTTTATTTGAAAATTTACGGTGTTTTTTTTACAATATATTACTGCAAATTATTATTATTATTATTATTACTGCAAATTATGCCTATAATGCATATATTATGCCTATTATGCATCTGATCATTGTATTTTTTTTTTTACATAATGCATACATTTTTTTTATCTAGACTGGCAGTGCAGTTGCCATAATTTTATCCGAAAATGTATGGTGTTTTTTTACAATATATTATTACTGCAAATTATTATTATTATTACTGCAAATTATGCCTATTATGCATCTGATCATTGTATATATTTTTTTACATAATGCGTAAATTTTTTTTATCTAGACTGGCAGCTCAGTTGCCATAATTTTATCCAAAATTTTACAGTGTTTTGTTTACAACATATTACTGCAAATTATTATTATTATTATTATTACTGCAAATTATGCCTATAATGCATATATTATGCCTATCATGCATCTGATCATTGTATTTTTTTTTTTTTACATAATGCATAATTTTTTTTTATCTAGACTGGCAGAGCAGTTGCCATAATTTTATCCGAAAATGTATGGTGTTTTTTTACAATATATTATTACTGCAAATTATTATTATTACTGCAAATTATGCCTATTATGCATATATTATGCCTATTATGCATCTGATCATTGTATATATTTTTCTACATAATGCGTACATTTTTTTAATCTAGACTGGCAGCTCAGTTGCCATAATTTTATCTGAAAATGTAGGGTGTTTTTTTACAATATATTATTACTGCAAATTATTATTATTATTATTACTGCAAATTATGCCTATTATGCATCTGATCATTGTATTTTATTTTTTTTACATAATGTGTATAAAAAAAAAAAGTTTTTAGACTGGCAGCTCAGTTGCCATAATTGTATCCGAAAATTTACGGTGTTTTTTTACAAAATATTATTACTGCAAATTATTATTAGTATTATTATTATTATTACTGCAAATTATGCCTATTATGCATCTGATCATTGTATATATTTTTTTACATAATGCGTTACAAAAATGTATCTAGACTGGCAGCTCAGTTGCCATATTTTTAATTGAAAATTTACGGTGTTTTTTTACAATATATTATTACTGCAAATTATTATTATTATTATTATTACTGCAAATTATGCCTATTATGCATCTGATCATTGTATATATTTTTTTACATAATGCGTAAATTTTTTTTATCTAGACTGGCAGCTCAGTTGCCATAATTTTATCTGAAATTTTACGGTGTTTTTTTTTACAATATATTACTGCAAATTATTATTATTATTATTATTACTGCAAATTATGCCTATAATGCATATATTATGCCTATTATGCATCTGATCATTGTATTTTTTTTTTTACATAATGCATAAATTTTTTTTATCTAGACTGGCAGTGCAGTTGCCATAATTTTATCCGAAAATGTATGGTGTTTTTTTACAATATATTATTACTGCAAATTATTATTATTATTACTGCAAATTATGCCTATTATGCATCTGATCATTGTATATATTTTTTTACATAATGCGTAAAATTTTTTTATCTAGACTGGCAGCTCAGTTGCCATAATTTTATCCAAAATTTTACGGTGTTTTGTTTACAACATATTACTGCAAATTATTATTATTATTATTATTATTACTGCAAATTATGCCTATAATGCATATATTATGCCTATCATGCATCTGATCATTGTATTTATTTATTTTTACATAATGCATAATTTTTTTTAATCTAGACTGGCAGAGCAGTTGCCATAATTTTATCCGAAAATGTATGGTGTTTTTTTACAATATATTATTACTGCAAATTATTATTATTACTGCAAATTATGCCTATTATGCATATATTATGCCTATTTTGCATCTGATCATTGTATATATTTTTTTACATAATGCGTACATTTTTTTAATCTAGACTGGCAGCTCAGTTGCCATAATTTTATCCGAAAATGTACGGTGTTTTTTTACGACATGTTATTACTGCAAATTATTATTATTATTATTATTACTGCAAATTATGCATATTATGCAAATTATGCCTATTATGCATCTATTATGCAAATTATGCCTATTATGCATCTGATCATTGTATTTTTTTTTTTTACATAATGCGTAAATAAAAAATATCTAGACTGGCAGCTCAGTTGCCATAATTTTATCTGAAAATGTAGGGTGTTTTTTTACAATATATTATTACTGCAAATGGAAAAATTGTTCCACTGTGGTAAAATTCTGGCCAGTTTTTTACCGTAAAATCTATGGTTAGTTTTTACTGTTTTGTTTTTTTTGTTGTTTTTTGTTAAAACCGTAAAAATCTGTTTTTAATCTGTTTCAATTTAATGGATAACTTGCTTTGAAATCAAGTCAGATATTTTCATTTAAAAAGAAAATAAATGATGTAATATTTGTCACATTGCAAGGAAATAATAGTTCCTTATTATTACACACTAAATCAATTTTGCAGCCTAACTTCATACAAATGTAACTCCAATCACATTAACATGAACAAGAGTATTATTTTTATTACGGATGTAAGTCAAGTAGATATTTGAGGAATCATCTTTATTTTAAGATTAAAAAAATGATATTCATATAAAATTAAATAAGAATAAATGCAATTGCATTCAGTACATGTATTTTTTTTTCTCTGTAAAACGGGAAGAACGAGTACATTTAGTAAAAAAAATGACAAAGTACTTTATGGACAAATATTATTTATTCATCAGCCGTGCCTTTAAAGTAATTATTGAAGTTGTTTTAACATGAATCATGATTTGGAGTGCATGAGAAAGTGGAAAGGAAAACAGCTGACCACTTGTACTCACCCATTATGCTATTTTGTTCCTCAAAAAAATATTCAGTACACTACATCAGGAGGTTGCCTACAGCCACATTTTTATTTATTGATTTAATTTTTATTTTATTTTTTTTAACCCAGAGTTTAATTTGAGCTGACCTTTGTTTGGGTTGCAGGACGCTGGACCTTGCGTTTGTATACCGCTCACATGACCGTACTCTTTATTAACTGCTGTGTTGACTCCGCCCACTTTCAGACGGTGGCGTCCAGGTGGCGTCCAGCGGTCGGACAGACAGAGCCGCAAAGACGCAGCACATGAGCGCCGCCGAGCAGAAGAGTCGCATGGACCTGCAAATGTCCACAGCGCTACACGGTGAGAACACACACACACACACATTCTTGTAATAATAATAATAATAATATATGCATACTATGCAAATATAAAAAAATGAGTTAGAATTTCAAAGGAAAAAGGTCACAGTTTCACAAGTAAAACTTAGAATTTTGACAGTATTATAATAAAAGTCCTCATTTTACAAGAAAAACTGAACATTTGTGCAATATTATGATAAAAGATGCAATTTTACTCAATAACAGTCGCAATTTTACAAGAAAAGCTTAACATTTTGGCAATTTTATGAAAAGAGTCGTCATTTTACTCAAATGACGACAATTTTGGCAATATTAAAACAATAATGGGAATTTCACTTGGCAAAAGTCATCATTTTACTCAAAAAAAAAATTCCACTGTTTTTTACAAGAACAACAACAAAAATTTATAATATTGTGATAAAAGTCAGAATTTATATGGCGGATGTCAGCGTTTTGCAATAAAAAGCAATAAGTTTACATGAACAAAGTCATAATTTTACGAGAAGATATTGCAACGTTACAGAAGCAGAAAGAATATGAGAAATTGCTCCCGATTTTATAAGAAAAAAGTCGACACATTGTGATAAAAAGACTGCTTTTAGTTAAAAAAAAACAAACAAAAAAAAAAACTTAATTTTTTTGTTGGTAATTGGTTTTCAATCTTCATTATTTACTTCAAGTTATCACAGTATGTCTCTATAAACATATTTATTTTTTTATTTTTTTTTGGCCAAAGGGGGCGCATTTCAATTTCTTACACACACTTGTTATTTCATATGTTGACCAGAGGGGGAGCACTTTTAAAAGCGACACACAGTCAATTTGAAAAATTCCCTCCTTTTTGGGACCACCCGCATTTTGATAGATGTCCCCAGCAGGGGTGCAAATGAGGAAATTGGGAGCATGATTTATCATGTCTCAAGAAGGGTAGAAATACAAGAACTCACACACACACACACACACACATTCTTGCATATGTTACCTTCTTGAGACCTCTGAAAAATGCCTCCCTCTTTAGGACCATCCTTTCTAGATATATAAAGAAGTGTATTTACAACATTAATAATATATACATACTATGCAAATATAAAAAAGCTTGTTGTGAAAAATGAGTTGGAATTTCACAAGAAAAAGGTCACAATTTCACAAGAAAAATTTAGAATTTTGGCAGTATTACAATAAAAGTCCTCATTTTACTCAACGCAAGTCAAAATTTTACAAGAAAAACTGAACATTTGTGCAATATTATGATAAAAGCTGGCATTATACTCAATAACAGTCGCAATTTTACAAGAAAAGCTCAACATTTTGGCAATTTTATGAAAAGTTGTAATTTTACTCGACAAAAGTCACAATTTATAAGAAAACTTTAAAAATGTTTGCGATATTATAATAATAAATCGGAATTTTACTGGGCACAATTGTGACAAAAGTAATTTTATTTAAAAAAATTAAATTTTACAAGAATAACAAACAAATTGGCAATATTGTGATAAATGTCAGAATTTTAAATGACGAATGTCAGCGTTTTGCAATAAAAAGCAATCATTTTACATTAAAAAAGTCATAATTATACGAGAAAATATTGCAACGTTACAGAAGCAGAAAGAATATGAGAAATTGCTCCCAATTTTATAAGAAAAAAGTCGACACATTGTGAGAAAAAGACTGCTTTTAGGTTATTAAAAAAATATATTTTTTCTGTTGGTAATTGGTTTTTAATCTTCATTATTTACTTTATTACAGTATGTCTCTATAAACTTTTTTTTTTTTAATTGATTTAGGCCAAAGGGGGCGCATTTCAATTTCTTACACACACTTGTTATTTCATATGTTGACCAGAGGGGGAGCACTTTTAAAAGCGACACACAGTCGATTTGAATAATCCCTCCTTTTTGGGACCACCCTCGTTTTGATAGATGTCACCAGCAGGGGTGCAAATGAGGAAATTGGGAGCATGACTTATGTCATCACTTGTTCACACCTCCTTCTTCATGTCTCAAGAAGGGTAGAAATACAAGAACACACTCACACACACACATACTTGTATATGTTACCTTCTTGAGACCTCCGAAAAATGCCTACCTCTTTAGGACCACCCTTTCTAGATATATAAAGAAGTGTATTTACAACATTAATAATATATACATAATATGCAAATATAAAAAAGCTTGTTGTGAAAAATGAGTTGGAATTTCACAAGAAAAAGGTCACAATTTCACAAGAAAAATTTAGAATTTTGGCAGTATTATAATAAAAGTCCTCATTTTACTCAACGCAAGTCAAAATTTTACAAGAAAAACTGAACATTTGTGCAATGTTATGATAAAAGCTGGCATTATACTCAATAACAGTCGCAATTTTACAAGAAAAGCTCAACATTTTGGCAATTTTATGAAAAGTTGTCATTTTACTCGACAAAAGTCACAATATATAAGAAAACTTTAAAATTGTTTGCGATATTATAATAATAAATCTGAATTTTACTGGGCAAAATTGTGACAAGTCATTTTATTCAAAAAAAATTAATTTTACAAGAATAAAAAACAAATTGGCAATATTGTGATAAATGTCACCGTTTTGCAGTAAAAAAGTAAGTTACATAAAAAAGAAAGTTTTACATAAAGTCAAAATTTTACAAGAAAATATTGCATTATTACAGAAACAGAAAGAATATGAAAAACTGTTCCCAATTTTATAAGAAAAGTCGACATATTGTAGAAAAAAAAAAGACTTTTAGTTAACTTTTTTTATTTGTGATTGGTTTAGAATCTTCATTATTTACTTCAAGTTATTACAGTATGTCTATATACATATTTATTTATTTATTTATTTATTTTTATTAATTTTGGCCAAAGGGGGCGCATTTCAATTTCTTACACACACTTGTTATTTCATATGTTGGCTAGAGGGGGAGCACTTTTAAAAAGCGACACACGGCCAATTAGAAAAATCCCTCCTTTTTGATAGATTTGACCAGCAGGGGTGCAAATGAGGAAATTGGGAGCATGATTTATGCCATCACTTGTTCACACCTCCTCATATGGAAGATACTTTTCCTTGTTGTCTCAAGAAGGGTAGAAATACAAGAACACACACACATACTTGTATATGTTACCTTCTTGAGACCTCTGAAAAATGCCTCCCTCTTTAAGACCAGCCTTTCTAGATATATAAAGTGTATTTACAACATTAATAATATATACATACTATGCAAATATAAAAAAGCTTGTTGGAATTTCACAAGAAAAAGGTCACAATTTCACAAGAAAAATTTAGAATTTTGGCAGTATTATAATAAAAGTCCTCATTTTACTCAACGCAAGTCAAAATTTTACAAGAAAAACTGAACTTTTGTGCAATATTATGATAAAAGCTGGCATTATACTCAATTACAGTCGCAATTTTACAAGAAAAGCTTAACATTTTGGCAATTTTATGAAAAGTTGTAATTTTACTCGACAAAAGTCACAATTTATAAGAAAACTTTACAAATGTTTGCGATATTATAATAATAAATCGTAATTTTACTGGGCAAAATTGTGACAAAAGTCATTTTATTCAAAAAAATTAAATTTTACAAGAATAAAAAACAAATTGGCAATATTGTGATAAATGTCACCATTTTGCAGTAAAAAAGTAAGTTACATAAAAAAGTAAAAGTTTACATAAAAAAGTCAACATTTTACAAGAAAATATTTAGAGATGTCCGATAATATCGGCCGGCCGATATTATCGGCCGATAAATGCTTTAAAATGTAATATCGGAAATTATCGGTATCGGGTTTTTTTTGTGGGTTTTTTTTGTGGTTTTTTTTATTAAATCCACATAAAAAACACAAGATACACTTACAATTAGTGCACCAACCCAAAAAACCTCCCTCCTCATTCACACAAAAGGGTTGTTTCTTTCTGTTATTAATATTCTGCTTCCTACATTATATATCAATATATATCAATACAGTCTGCAAGGGATACAGTCCGTAAGCACACATGATTGTGCGTGCTGCTGCTCCACTAATAGTACTAACCTTTAACAGTTAATTTTACTCATTTTCATTAATTACTAGTTTCTATGTAACTGTTTTTATATTGTTTTACTTTCTTTTTTATTCAAGAAAATGTTTTTAATTTATTTATCTTATTTTATTTTATTAATTTAAAATAAAAAAGGACCTTATCTTCACCATACCTGGTTGTCCAAATTAGGCATAATAATGTGTTAATTCCACAACTGTATATATCAGTATCGGTATCGGTTGATATCGGTATCGGTAATTAAAGAGTTGGACAATATCGGAATATCGGATATCGGCAAAAAGCCATTATCGGACATCCCTAAAAATATTGCAATATTACAGAAACAGAAAGAATATGAAAAACTGTTCCCAATTTTATAAGAAAAAAGTCGACATATTGTGGCAAAAAAAAGACTTAGTTCACTTTTTTTTATTTGTAAATGGTTTAGAATCTTCATTATTTACTTCAAGTTATTACAGTATGTCTATATATATACTGTATTTATTTATTTATTTATTTATATATCGGTATCGGTAATTAAAGAGTTTTATTTATTTATTTATTTATTTATTTATTTATTTATTTATATATCGGTATCGGTAATTAAAGAGTTGGACAATATCGGATATCGGCAAAAAGCCATTATCAGACATCCCTAAAAATATTGCAATATTACAGAAACAGAAAGAATATGAAAAACTGTTCCCAATTTTATAAGAAAAAAGTCGACATATTGTGGAAAAAAAAAAGACTTTTAGTTAACTTATTTTATTTGTAATTGGTTTAGAATCTTCATTACTTACTTCAAGTTATTACAGTATGTCTATATACATATTTATTTATTTTTATTAATTTTGGCCAGAGGGGGCGCATTTCAATTTCTTACACACACTTGTTATTTCATATGTTGGCCAGAGGGGGAGCACTTTTAAAAAGTGACACACGGCCAATTAGAAAAATCCCTCCTTTTTGATACATTTGACCAGCAGGGGTGCAAATGAGGAAATTGGGAGCATGATTTATGTCATCACTTGTTCACACCTCCTCATATGGAAGATACTTTTCCTTGTTGTCTCAAGAAGGGTAGAAATACAAGAACACACTCACACACACACATACTTGTATATGTTACCTTCTTGAGACCTCCGAAAAATGCCTCCCTCTTTAAGACCAGCCTTTCTAGATATATAAAGAAGTGTATTTACAACATTAATAATATATACATACTATGCAAATATAAAAAAGCTTGTTGTGAAAAATGAGTTGGAATTTCACAAGAAAAAGGTCACAATTTCACAAGAAAAATTTAGAATTTTGGCAGTATTATAATAAAAGTCCTCATTTTACTCAACGCAAGTCAAAATTTTACAAGAAAAACTGAACATTTGTGCAATATTATGATAAAAGCTGGCATTGTACTCAATAACAGTCGCAATTTTACAAGAAAAGCTTAACATTTTGGCAATTTTATGAAAAGTTGTCATTTTACTCGACAAAAGTCACAATTTATAAGAAAACTTTAAAAAGGTTTGCGATATTATAATAATAAATCGGAAATTTACTGGGCACAATTGTGACAAGTCATTTTATTCAAAAAAATTAAATTTTACAAGAATAACAAACAAATTGGCAATATTGTGATAAATGTCACCGTTTTGCAGTAAAAAAGTAAGTTACATAAAAAAGTAAAAGTTTACATAAAAAAGTCAACATTTTACAAGAAAATATTTAGAGATGTCCGATAATATCGGCCTTCCGATATTATCGGCCGATAAATGCTTTAAAATGTAATATCGGAAATTATCGGTATCGTTTTTTTTTATTATCGGTATCGGGTTTTTTTTGTTGTTGTTTTTTGTTTTTTGTTTTTTTATTAAATCCACATAAAAAACACAAGATACACTTACAATTAGTGCACCAACCCAAAAAACCTCCCTCCCCCCATTTACACTCATTCACACAAAAGGGTTGTTTCTTTCTGTTATTAATATTCTGCTTCCTACATTATATATCAATATATATCAATACAGTCTGCAAGGGATACAGTCCGTAAGCACACATGATTGTGCGTGCTGCTGCTCCACTAATAGTACTAACCTTTAACAGTTAATTTTACTCATTTTCAATCATTACTAGTTTCTATGTAACTGTTTTTATATTGTTGTACTTTCTTTTTTTATTCAAGAAAATGTTTTTAATTTATTTATCTTATTTTATTTTATTAATTTAAAAAAAAAAAGGACCTTATCTTCACCATACCTGGTTGTCCAAATTAGGCATAATAATGTGTTAATTCCACAACTGTATATATCAGTATCGGTATCGGTAATTAAAGAGTTGGACAATATCGGATATCGGCAAAAAGCCATTATCGGACATCCCTAAAAATATTGCAATATTACAGAAAGAATATGAAAAACTGTTCCCAATTTTATAGGAAAAAAGTCGACATATTGTGGCAAAAAAAATACTTTTAGTTCACTTTTTTTTATTTGTAATTGGTTTAGAATCTTCATTATTTTCTTCAAGTTATTACAGTATGTCTATATATATACTGTATTTATTTATTTATATATCGGTATCGGTAATTAAAGAGTTTTATTTATTTATATATCGGTATCGGTAATTAAAGAGTTGGACAATATCGGATATCGGCAAAAAGCCATTATCGGACATCCCTAAAAATATTGCAATATTACAGAAACAGAAAGAATATGAAAAACTGTTCCCAATTTTATAAGAAAAAAGTCGACATATTGTGGCAAAAAAAAGACTTTTAGTTCACTTATTTTATTTGTAATTGGTTTAGAATCTTCATTATTTACTTCAAGTTATTACAGTATGTCTATATATATACTGTATTTATTTATTTATTTATTTATTTATATATCGGTATCGGTTGATATCGGTATCGGTAATTAAAGAGTTTTATTTATTTATTTATTTATTTATTTATTTATTTATATATCTGTATCGGTAATTAAAGAGTTGGACAATATCGGATATCGGCAAAAAGCCATTATCGGACATCCCTAAAAATATTGCAATATTACAGAAACAGAAAGAATATGAAAAACTGTTCCCAATTTTATAAGAAAAAAGTCGACATATTGTGGAAAAAAAAAAGACTTTTAGTTAACTTATTTTATTTGTAATTGGTTTAGAATCTTCATTATTAACTTCAAGTTATTACAGTATGTCTATATACATATTTATTTATTTTTATTAATTTTGGCCAGAGGGGGCGCATTTCAATTTCTTACACACACTTGTTATTTCATATGTTGGCCAGAGGGGGAGCACTTTTAAAAAGCGACACACGGCCAATTAGAAAAATCCCTCCTTTTTGATAGATTTGACCAGCAGGGGTGCAAATGAGGAAATTGGGAGCGTGATTTATGTCATCACTTGTTCACACCTCCTCATATGGAAGATACTTTTCCTTGTTGTCTCAAGAAGGGTAGAAAATACAAGAACACTCACACACCACAGGATGGCAAAGCTCCTTCACACTGCAACATTCCCACATGAACATGCTGCTTCTCGCTGCCGGAGACAAGTCTTGGCACATGCACAAACTCTGGGCTGGAATTTTTGCTTCTTTGGAGACCCAAACTGAAAATGTTCTGCTCACTTCCAAGTCTCCATGTGAAAAAGTCCCATATATTTTTTTTTTTTTACCAATTTTAAATAAACGTCAAAGGCCCGAAGATAGTCTATTATAGTCATGACATTAAAATGTAGACAGTTTAAAAGTTCCTTCATAGCAACCCTGCTGTGTGTAGCTTTAATGCTAATGAGCAGTTTCAAAGTGCTTTTCATCCCAGTAATAAAATAATGTCTGCCATCAGCTTGTAACAGTGAATAATGGAGGAATTTGCCTCTGGAGTTCATTAATGATATAAATTGCTTTAAAAAGACTTAGACAGCACCTTTTAGCTCTTATTTCCTAAATGGTGCACACTACTGAATTGGGGTCTTATGGCCACGTATGTGGACACTTAAACTGCCATCTGGTGGTGTCAGAAGAGTATAACATACAATGGAATTTGGAAAAAAAAAAAAAGTGTAAAAATAAGAATTAGCATGTCACTAAACATGAAGTACACGTTTGTGTACTTATGGACTAAGTACATCATATCAAAATATGATTCTTAGTTTGTATTGTGATTCGGGTCCAATGAGCCCAAATAGCAAAGAGAAATAAATAAAAGCATGTAAACAAACAGCTTGGGCCTTAAGAGGTTAAGTAGACTGTCGAGTTTACAGTAAAAACTTTACTGTAAAAACTTAACTGTAAAAACTTAACTTTACTGTCTAATCCTCTATTTTCTTTATTATCCTTAACTTTACTGTAAAAACTTAACTTTACTGTAAAAACTTAACTTTACTGTCTAATCCCCTATTTTCTTTATTGTCCTTAACTTTACTGTAAAAACTTAACTTTACTGTCTAATCCTCTATTTTCTTTATTATCCTTAACATTACTGTAAAAAACTTTACTGTAAAAACTTAACTTTACTGTCTAATCCTCTATTTTCTTTATTGTCCTTAACTTTACTGTAATAACTTTATTGTAAAAAGCATGTAAACAAACAGCTTTGGCCTTAAGAAGTTACGTAGACTGTCGATTTTACAGTAAAAACTTTCCTGTAAAAACTTAACTTTACTGTCTAATCCTCTATTTTCTTTATTGTCCTTAACTTTACTGTAAAAACTTAACTTTACTGTCTAATCCTCTATTTTCTTTATTGTCCTTAACTTTACTGTAAAAACTTTACTGTAAAAACGTAACTTTACTGTCTAATCCTCTATTTTCTTTATTGTCCTTAACTTTACTGTAAAAACGTAACTTTACTGTCTAATCCTCTATTTTCTTTATTATCCTTACATTACTGTAAAAACTTTACTGTAAAACTTAACTTTACTGTCTAATCCTCTATTTTCTTTATTATCCTTAACTTTACTGTAAAAACTTAACTTTACTGTCTAATCCTCTATTTTCTTTATTGTCCTTAACTTTACTGTAAAAGCTTACTGTAAAAACTTAACTTTACTGCTAATCCTCTATTTTCTCTATTTTCCTTATCCTTAACTTTACTGTAAAAAACGTAACTTTACTGTCTAATCCTCTATTTCTTTATTGTCCTTAACTTTACTGTAAAAACGTAACTTTACTGTCTAATCCTCTATTTTCTTTATTGTCCTTAACTTCACTGTAAAAACTTAACTTTACTGTCTAATCTCTATTTTCTTTATTGTCCTTAACTTTACTGTAAAAACTTTACTGTAAAAACTTAACTTTACTGTCTAATCCTCTATTTTCTTTATTTATCCTTAACTTTACTGTAAAAACGTAACTTTACTGTCTAATCCTCTATTTTCTTTATTGTCCTTAACTTTACTGTAAAAAACTTAACTTTACTGTCTAAATCCTCTATTTTCTTTATTATCCTTAACTTTACTGTAAAAACTTAACTTTGCTGTCTAATCCTCTATTTTCTTTATTGTCCCTTAACTTTACTGTAAAAACTTAACTTTGCTGTCTAATCCTCTATTTTCTTTATTATCCTTAACTTCACTGTAAAAACTTTAACTTTACTGTCTAATTCTCTATTTTCTTTATTGTCCTTAACTTTACTGTAAAAACTTAACTTTACTGTCTAATCCTCTATTTTCTTTATTGTCCTTAACTTTACTGTAAAAACTTAACTTTACTGTCTAATCCTCTATTTTCTTTATTATCCTTAACTTTACTGTAAAAACATAACTTTACTGTCTAATCCTCTATTTTCTTTATTGTCCTTAACTTTACTGTAAAAAACTTAACTTTACTGTCTAATCCTCTATTTTCTTTATTGTCCTTAACTTTACTGTAAAAACTTTACTGTAAAAACTTAACTTTGCTGTCTAATCCTCTATTTTCTTATTATCCTTAACTTTACTGTCTAATCCTCTATTTTCTTTATTATCCTTAACTTTACTGTAAAAACTTAACTTTACTGTCTAATCCTCTATTTTCTTTATTGTCCTTAACATTACTGTAAAAACTTCACTGTAAAAACTTAACTTTACTGTCTAATCCTCTATTTTCTATATTGTCCTTAACATTACTGTAAAAACTTCACTGTAAAAACTTAACTTTACTGTCTAATCCTCTATTTTCTTTATTGTCCTTAACTTTACTGTAAAAACTTTATTGTAAAAAGCATGTAAACAAACAGCTTTGGCCTTAAGAGGTTAAGTAGACTGTCGAGTTTACAGTAAAAACTTTACTGTACTGTCTAATCCTCTATTTTCTTTATTGTCCTTAACTTTACTGTAAAAACTTTATTGTAAAAAGCATTAAACAAACAGCTTTGGCCTTAAGAAGTTACATAGACTGTCAATTTTACAGTAAAAACTTTACATTGACAACATTTTACTATAAATTATAGTGTTTTTTAAATTTTTTACAACATTTTATGGTAAGTGGGAAAAGAGCACCACAGTTTTTTGGTAGGTTTTTTAGGAAAAAGCTCGTCTGCTTAGTTGCCAGAATTTTGTGTTGAATTGACATTGATTTTACAACATGATATTGTTACTAAAGAAAACTGTACAAGTTTTTTTTTTATTCTGGCAACTTAGCTGCCAGTTTTTCTACCGTAAAAACAAATGTACCATCTTTGCATTTACGGTAATACACCGTTTAAAACTACAACCGTAGATTTTACAGTCAAAAACTGGCAGCTCAACAGAATTTTAACGCGAAAAACTTTATGATTTTTTTTAATATTCATATGCTGTAAAGAACAAGGTGAAATGTTCTGTCATTTTTATTAACTTGATGGGTAGTTTGCTGTAAAGTTAAGTATTTGAATTTATTTTTTATTTAGACAAAAACATGTTTGGAAAGTATGATAAATATACTGTAATATTTGTTATTAAAGTTATAAAAGGCGTGCAATTTCAAGCACGTACATATATACATGTATATATGTATGTATATATATATATATATATATATATATATATATATATATATATATATAAATATATATATATAATATATATATAATATATATATATATATATTATATATACTGTATATATATATATATATATATATACTGTATATGCATGTATGTATGTATATGTATATGTATGTACAGTGTGTATATGTATGTATGTATATGTGGGTTGCTTGGGCATTTTGTGGGTGTGGCACTGAACGGAGATGTTGACATGCGGAGTTTCAAGCACTCTTCATTCTCTAGCGGGTAGTTCTATTGTAACACAGCCCTAACAGTCAGTTAGTTGTAGTTCTATTGTAACACAGCCCTAACAGTCAGTTAGTTGTAGTTCTATTGTAACACAGCCCTAACAGTCAGTTAGTTGTAGTTCTATTGTAACACAGCCCTAACAGTCAGTTAGTTGTAGTTCTATTGTAACACAGCCCTAACAGTCAGTTAGTTGTAGTTCTATTGTAACACAGCCCTAACAGTCAGTTAGTTGTAGTTCTATCGTAACACAGCCCTAACAGTCAGTTAGTTGTAGTTCTATTGTAACACAGCCCTAACAGTCAGTTAGTTGTAGTTCTATTGTAACACAGCCCTAACAGTCAGTTAGTTGTAGTTCTATTGTAACACAGCCCTAACAGTCAGTTAGTTGTAGTTCTATTGTAACACAGCCCTAACAGTCAGTTAGTTGTAGTTCTATTGTAACACAGCCCTAACAGTCAGTTAGTTGTAGTTCTATTGTAACACAGCCCTAACAGTCAGTTAGTTGTAGTTCTATCGTAACACAGCCCTAACAGTCAGTTAGTTGTAGTTCTATTGTAACACAGCCCTAACAGTCAGTTAGTTGTAGTTCTATTGTAACACAGCCCTAACAGTCAGTTAGTTGTAGTTCTATTGTAACACAGCCCTAACAGTCAGTCAGTTGTAGTTCTATTGTAACACAGCCCTAACAAGGCCCTGACAAAAGAGAAATGTTGCATGATTGGTGACTCAAGCACAGCTTTTGTCTCGTGCTCCTCAAGGTCAGTCATCGCTAAAGTCCATCATGAAGAAAAAAGATGGCCGCCCGGACTCCAGCAGCACCAAGAAGAACCTGCAGTTTGTGGGCGTGAACGGAGGGTGAGTACCAACATGACCTCACTCCTTCGTCCGTGAGCGTTACTTGTGTGGCGCCCCCTGGTGGATCAGCTATGAGACCACATGAAGTCACTCCTTCATCTGTGATCTTTACTTGTGTGGCGCCCCCTGGTGGATTACCATGAATTGATTAACGTGGACCCCGACTTAAAGGCCTACTGGAATGACATGTTTTTTATTTAAACGGGGATAGCAGATCCATTCTATGTGTCATACTTGATCATTTCGCGATATTGCCATATTTTTGCTGAAAGACGATAAAGTTCGCAACTTTTGGTCTCTGATAAAAAAAAGCCTTGCCTGTACCGGAAGTAGCGTGACGTCACCGGAGGAAGGGCTGCTCACATTTCCCCGTTGTTTACACCAGCAGCTAGAGAGATTCGGACCGAGAAAGCAACGATTACCCCATTAATTTGAGCGAGGATGAAAGATTCGTGGATGAGGAACGTGAGAGTGAAGGACTAGAGTGCAGTGCAGGACGTATCTTTTTTCGCTCTGACCGTAACTTAGGTACAAGCTGGCTCATTGGATTCCACACTCTCTCCTTTTTCTATTGTGGATCACGGATTTGTATTTTAAACCACCTGGGATACTATATCCTCTTGAAAATGAGAGTCGAGAACGCGAAATGGACATTCACAGTGACTTTTATCTCCACGACAATACATCGGCGAAGCTCTTTAGCTACTGAGCTAACGTGATAGCATCGGGCTTAACTGCATATAGAAACAAAACAAATAAGCCCCTGACTGGAAGGATAGACAGAAGATCAACAATACTATTAAACTCTGGACATGTAACTACACGGTTAATGCTTTCCAGCTTGGCGAAGCTTAGCAATGCTGTTGCTGACGATGCCATTGAAGCTAACTTAGCTACGGAACCTCGACAGAGCTATGCTAAAAACATTAGCTCTGCACCTACGCCAGCTCTCATCTGCTCATCAACACCCGTGCTCACCTGCGTTCCAGCGATCGACGGTACGACGAAGGACTTCACCCGATCACCGATGCGGTTGGCGGCCCGGAGACGGAGGAAGTCAAGGTGATGTCGGCGGCTAGCGCGTCTGCTATCCATCTCAAAGTCCTCCTGGTTGTGTTGCTGCAGCCAGCCGCTAATACACCGATCCCACCTACAACTGTCTTCTTTGCAGTCTCCATTGTTCATTAAACAAATTGCAAAAGATTCACCAACACAGATGTCCAGAATACTGTGGAATTTTGAGATGAAAACAGAGCTTTTTGTATTGGATTCAATGGTGTCCGAATACTTCCGCTTCAACTGTTGACGTCACGCGCATACGTCATCATATCGAAACGTTTTCAACCGGAAGTGTGCCGGGAAATTAAAAATGTCACTTTATAAGTTAACCCGGCCGTATTGGCATGTGTTGCAATGTTAAGATTTCATCATTGATATATAAACTATCAGACTGCGTGGTCGCTAGTAGTGGCTTTCAGTAGGCCAGGGGTCGGCAACCCGCGGCTCCGGAGCCGCATGCGGCTCTTTGACCGCTCTAATGCGGCTCAGCTGCATACTTGCCGACCCTCCCGTTTTCCCAGCAGCTTACTTAACGATCTCCGTGCCTCTCCTAGATATCACTCGATGAAAATATTTTCAGATTTTTACCTTAACAACTGAATTAAGGGCATACCCTGATAGCTCTGCATTTATTGTCCTCTATAGGTTGGTACAAACAGCATGCCAGGCAGGTCCCATGTTGTATTGAGCTTGGACTCGTACACGTAGAAGACAGCAAGGCATACTTGCTCAACAGCCACACAGTTTACACTGACGGTTGCGGTATAAAACTGTTACGTTACAAATATGCGCCACACTGTGAACCCACACCAAAAAAGAATGACAAACACATTTCTGGAGAACCTGCGCACCGTAACACAACATAAACACAACACAACAAATACCCAGAATACCATGCAGCCCTGACTCCAAACCCCCCCCCCCCCCCCCCCAACCCTTCCGTGCGTCGGTTGAGGTGGGCGGGGTTTGGTGGTAGCGGAAGTGTCAGGGCTGCTTGGCATTCTGGGTATTTGTTTTGTCGTGTTTATGTTGTGTTACAGTGCGGATGTTCTCCAGAAATGTGTTTGTCATTCTTTTTTAGTGTGGTGCATATTTGTGCATATTTGTAACGTAACAGTGTTAAGGTTTTTTTCTACGGCCACCGTCAGTGTAAACTGTGTGGCTGTTGAACAAGTATGCCTTGCTGTCACAGACGTGTGCGAACAGAAGCCGCGTTCAACACGTGTGACCGAGCAGGTGCGCTATATTTGCAGACTGAAGAGGGTGCTAAAAGCAGTGCTATCAAGCCGTGCACCTCCAGGAGTCTCCCGGAAAAATTGGGAACGTTGGCAAGTATGACGCTGTCAATCGTCATTCATATAAACCTCGCGGGCCGCGTTAACATTAGGTTGTTGTGGCTCCCATTGTTTTTTTTAATTTGTGAAACTTGTCAAAATGGCTCTTTGAGTGGTAAAGGTTGCCGACCCCTGCAGTAGGCCTTTAAACAAGTTGAAAAACTTATTGGGGTGTTACCATTTAGTGGTCAATTGTAGGGAATATGTACTGTACTGTGCAATCTACTAATAAATATGTACTGTACTGTGCAATCTACTAATAAATATGTACTGTACTGTGCAATCTACTAATAAATATGTACTGTACTGTGCAATCTACTACTAAATATGTACTTTACTGTGCAATCTACTAATAAATATGTACTGTACTGTGCAATCTACTAATACAAGTCTCAATCAATCGATCAAAAGCTATGAGACCACGTCCAGCGACGACTCCAGCTCGGAGGACAGCAGCTCCTCCTCCGAGGACGAGGAGGATGGGAAAGAAACGGAGGGATTCCGGAAGTTGGAAGAGGAGGAGGAGGAGGAGGAGAAGAGTGTGAGGGATGAGTTCCAGCCGGAGGGAGCGGAGGACGTGGACGTGACCGAGGAAGGAGGTTTGGAGACCAGAGAAAGGTGAGGACATGTTTGCTGTGCTTCAGCCGGAGATGATGTTGTTGACACACCATGTGACCATGTGACTAGAGATGTCCGATAATGTCTTTTTTGCCGAGATTGTCCAAACTCTTAATTACCGATTCCGATATCAAGCGATACCGATATATACAGTGGTGGAATGAACACATTATTGTGCCTAATTTTGTTGTGATGCCGCGCTGGATGCATGAAACAATGTAACAAGGTAGTTACAAACGCATTTGTTTGTTTATTGTCAATTGTGTACTGGTAAAACAAACCCAATGCTAGTTTTGTTAGCCTGTCAATGGGATTGTCCATTGTATGTTGGCATTAAGCTAGCAGCATGAGGGCCAGCTTTTTGCTATTTCCGGTTAGTTTTGGACTCCCTCAGTTCCTGTTTTGTGCACCTTTGAGTTTGTTTTAGTTACCATTAGAGATGTCCGATAAGGGCTTTTTTGCCGATATTCCGATATTGTCCAACTCTTAATTACCGATTCCGATATCAACCGATACCGATATATACAGTCATGGAATTAACACATTATTATGTGTGATGCCCCGCTGGATGCATTAAACAATGTAACAAGGTTTTCCAAAATAAATCAACTCAAGTTATGGAAAAAAATGCCAACATGGCACTGCCATATTTATTATTGAAGTCACAAAGTGCATTGTTTTTTTTAACATGCCTCAAAACAGCAGCTTGGAATTTGGGACATGCTCTCCCTGAGAGAGCATGAGAAGGTTGGGGGGGGGGGGGGGGGATAGAGGTTAGCGGGGGGTGTATATTGTAGCGTCCCGGAAGAGTTAGTGCTGCAAGGGGTTCTGGGTATTTGTTCTGTTGTGTTTATGTTGTGTTACGGTGCGGATGTTCTCCCCAAACGTGTTTGTCATTCTTGTTTGGTGTGGGTTCACAGTGTGGCGCATATTTGTAACAGTGTTAAAGTTGTTTATACGGACACCCTCAGTGTGACTTGTATGGCTGTTGACCAAGTATGCCTTGCATTCACTTGTGTGTGTGAAAAGCCGTAGATATTATGTGACTGGACCGGCACACAAAGGCAGTGCCTTTAAGGTTTATTGGCGCTCTGTACTTCTCCCTACGGCCGTGTACACAGCGGCCTTTTAAAAAGTCATACATTTTACTCTTTGAAACCGATAATTTCCGATATCACATTCTAAAGCATTTATCAGCCGATAATATCAGCAGTCCGATATTATCGGACATCTCTACATGTGATCATGTGACCATGTGACTCTCCTTCTGAAGGCACGAGCTCAGCGAGAAGATGTTGGCTGCGTGCAACATCCTCCAAAGTCACCTCAGCGACCCCAAGGAGGTCGGCAGTAAAGAGATGGTGAGAATGTTTTTTCTTCACATCCATTTTTTTATTTTGTCATCCGTGCAAGGCTGTGTCATTGTCATTTGTATGTATTTTAAAGATCTACTGCCAAAATCATTGTCAAAGATCCTTTTTTTCACATGAGTACTCTGTTTTTAAAGATCTACTGCAAAAATGCTTGTCAAAGACCCTTTTTTTTACATGAGTACTCTGGTTTTAAAGATCTACTGCAAAAATCTCTGTCAAAGATCCTTTTTTGACATGAGTACTCTGTTTTTAAAGATCTACTGCCAAAATGCTTGTCAAAGATCCTTTTTTTGACATGAGTACTCTGTTTTTAAAGATCTACTGCAAAAATCCTTGCCCCAGATCCTTTTTTTTTACATGAGTACTTTGGTTTTAAAGATCTACTGCAAAAATCTCTGTCAAAGATCCATATTTTGACATGAGTACTCTGTTTTTAAAGATCTATTGCCAAAATGCTTGTCAAAGATCCTTTTTTTACATGAGTACTCTGTTTTTAAAGATCCACTGCCAAAATCCTTGTCAAAGATCCTTTTTTTGACATGAGTACTCTGTTTTTAAAGATTTACTGCCAAAATGCTTGTCAAAGATCCTTTTTTTTGACATGAGTACTCTGTTTTTCATAATCTATTGCAAAAATCCTTGTCAAAGATCCATATTTTGACAGGAGTACTCTGTTTTTAAAGATCTACTGCAAAAATCCTTGTCAAAGATCCTTTTTTTTTTACATGAGTACTCTGGTTTTAAAGATCTACTGCAAAAATCTCTGTCAAAGATCCATATTTTGACATGAGTACTCTGTTTTTAAAGATCTATTGCCAAAATGCTTGTCAAAGATCCTTTTTTTTGACAGGAGTACTCTGTTTTTAAAGATCTACTGCCAAAATCCTTGTCAAAGATCCTTTTTTTTTTACATGAGTACTCTGGTTTTAAAGATCTACTGCAAAAATCTCTGTCAAAGATCCATATTTTGACAGGAGTACTCTGTTTTTAAAGATCTACTGCCAAAATCCTTGTCAAAGATCCTTTTTTTGACATGAGTACTCCGTTTTTCATAATCTATTGCAAAAATTCTTGTCAAAGATCCTTTTTTGACATGAGTACTCTGTTTTTCATAATCTATTGCAAAAATCCTTGTCAAAGATCCTTTTTTGACATGAGTACTCTGCTTTTAAAAATCTACTGCCAAAATGCTTGTCAAAGATCCATATTTTGACAGGAGTACTCTGTTTTTAAAGATCTACTGTAAAAATCTCTGTCAAAGATCCATATTTTGACAGGAGTACTCTGTTTTTAAAGATCTTCTGCAAAAATCCTTGTCAAAGATCCTTTTTTTTTTACACGAGTACTCTGGTTTTAAAGATCTACTGCCAAAATGCTTGTCAAAGATCCTTTTTTTGACAGGAGTACTCTGTTTTTAAAGATCTACTGCAAAAATCCTTGTCAAAGATCCATATTTTGACAGGAGCACTCTGTTTCTACTGCAAAATGCTTGTCAAAGATCCTTTTTTTAACTTGAGTACTCTGTTTTTAAAGATCTACTGTAAAAATCTTTGTCAAAGATCCATATTTTGACAGGAGTACTCTGTTTTTAAAGACCTACCGCCAAGACGCTGGTCAAAGATCCTGTAAATGGCAAAAGCATGTATTTGTACGCCAGTAAAGATGGTCTATATGACAGGAGCGCTGTGCCGCGTGTGTCCACAGAGGGCGTGCGTGAACACGGTGCAGCACGAGTGGTTCCGCGTGTCCAGCCAGAAGGCGGCGACGGCCGGCGCGGTGGACGACTACCTGGCGGGCTTCGGCGCCGTGTCGCCGGCCGTGCTGCGCCACGTGGTCAACATGGCGGACGGCAACGGCAACACGGCGCTGCACTACAGCGTGTCTCACTCCAACTTCAGGGTGGTGAAGAAGCTGCTGGACGCAGGTGGGTCGGCTAAAAGGTCACATGACACTCACACCAGCAGGTGGGTCGGCTAGAGGTCACATGACACTCCAGGTCACATGACACTCAGTCCAACAGGGCTTCAAAGGCTTTTGGCTCTTTTGTGTGCGGCCCCTGCAAAGATCCTTTACGAGACAGAGGCAGGGGCACAATGGCGGACAAGTGATTGACGGGAGGAAGCGTGTGGACTTTCAAAGACAGCGTTTCATGACCGTGTGTGTGTGTGTGTGTGTGTGTGTGTGTGTGTGTGTGTGTGTGTGTGTGTGTGTTGCAGACGTGTGTAACGTCAACCAGCAGAACAAGGCGGGCTACACACCCATCATGCTGGCCGCGCTGGCTGCCGTGGAAACGCCCAAAGACATGCAGATCGTGGAGGAACTCTTCGGCAAAGGCGACGTCAACGCCCGAGCCAGTCAGGTGGGTGTGGAAACTGTCCCCCCCCCCTGGGGTCGGAGGTCAAAGGTCAGCGGCAGGGCACAAGGGTGGCCACTGTAGTTGCTGCTTTATTAGCCAGAACTTTGCTGTGTTGTGGCGCCACCTGCTGGTGAGAAACGGAAATAATTCTATTTTAATGCGGACTTCTTTTCAACTCCAATGACCAAAATTTACCCGAAACTGCTGTAAAAAAAATCTGATAAAAGAGTAAGTCTTTTAAAACTGTTATCGTAGGATCTTTGACAAAGATTTTTGCAGTAGATATTTAAAAACAGAGTACTCCTGTCAAAAAAAGGATCTTTGACAAGGATTTTTGCAGTAGATATTTAAAAACAAAGTACTCCTGTCAAAAAAAGGATCTTTGACAAGGATTTTTGCAGTAGATTATGAAAAACAGAGCACTCCTGTCAAAAAAATTATCTTTGACAAGGATTTTTGCAGTAAATCTTTAAAAACAGAGTACTGCTGTCAAAATAGGGATCTTTGGCAAATATTTTTGCAGTAGATTTTTTAAAACAGAGTAGTCATGTCAAAAAAAAGGATCTTTGACAAAGATTTTTGTAGTAGATATTTTAAAACAGAGTACTCCTGTCAAAAAAAAAAGGATCTTTGACAAATATTTTTGCAGTAAATCATTAAAAACAGAGTACTCATGTCAAAAAAAAGATCTTTGACAAGGATTTTTGCAGTAAATCTTTAAAAACAGAGTACTCATGTCAAAATAGGGATCTTTGACAAATATTTTTGCAGTAGATTTTTTAAAACAGAGTAGTCATGTCAGAAAAAGGATCTTTGACAAATATTTTTGTAGTAAATCTTTAAAAACAGAGTACTCATGTCAAAAAAAGGATCTTTGACAAAGATTTTTACAGTAGATTATGAAAAACAGAGTAGTCATGTCAAAAAAAGGATCTTTGACAAATATTTTTGCAGTAAATCTTTAAAAACAGAGTACTCGTGTCAAAAAAAGAATCTTTGACAAGGATTTTTGCAGTGAATCTTTAAAAACAGAGTACTCATGTCAAAAAAAAGGATCTTTGACAAAGATTTTTGCAGTAGATTATGAAAAACAGAGTACTCATGTCAAAATAGGGATCTTTGACAAATATTTTATAGTAGATTTTTAAAAACAGAGTACTCATGTCAAAATAGGGATCTTTGACAAATATTTTATAGTAGATTTTTAAAAACAGAGTACTCATGTCAAAATAGGGATCTTTGACAAATATTTTATAGTAGATTTTTAAAAACAGTACTCGTCAAAAAAGGATCTTTGACAAGGGCTTTTGCAATAGATTATGAAAAACAGAGCACTCATGTCAAAAAAAGGATCTTTTACAAGAAACAGAGTACTCATGTTCAAATATGGATCTTTGACAAAAGATTTTTGCAGTAGATTTTTTAAAACAGAGTAGTCATGTCAAAAAAAAGGATCTTTGACAAAGATTTTTGTAGTAGATTATGAAAAACAGAGTACTCATGTCAAAAAAAGGATCTTTGACAAAGATTTTTGCAGTAGATTATGAAAAACAGAGTACTCATGTCAAAAAAATTATCTTTGACAAGGATTTTTGCAGTAAATCTTTAAAAACAGAGTACTCATGTCAAAATAGGGATCTTTGACAAATATTTTTGCAGTAGATTATGAAAAACAGAGTACTCATGTCAAAAAAATTATCTTTGACAAAGATTTTTGCAGTAAATCTTTAAAAACAGAGTACTCATGTCAAAAAAAGGATCTTTGACATAGATTTTTGTAGTAGATTTTTTAAAACAGAGTAGTCATGTCAAAAATAGGATCTTTGACAAAGATTTTTGCAGTAAATCTTTAAAAACAGAGTACTCATGTCAAAAAAATTATCTTTGACAAGGATTTTTGCAGTAAATCTTTAAAAACAGAGTACCCATGTCAAAAAAAAGGATCTTTGACAAAGATTTTTGCAGTAGATTTTTTAAAACAGAGTAGTCATGTCAGAAAAAGGATCTTTGACAAATATTTTTGTAGTAAATCTTTAAAAACAGAGTACTCATGTCAAAAAAAGGATCTTTGACAAAGATTTTTACAGTAGATTATGAAAAACAGAGTAGTCATGTCAAAAAAAGGATCTTTGACAAATATTTTTGTAGTAAATCTTTAAAAACAGAGTACTCATGTCAAAAAAAAGATCTTTGACAAGGATTTTTGCAGTAAATCTTTAAAAACAGAGTACTCATGTCAAAAAAAGGATCTTTGACATAGATTTTTGTAGTAGATTTTTTAAAACAGAGTAGTCATGTCAAAAATAGGATCTTTGACAAAGATTTTTGCAGTAAATTTTTAAAAACAGAGTACTCATGTCAAAAAAAAGTATCTTTGACAAGGATTTTTGCAATAGATTATGAAAAACAGAGTACTCATGTCAAAAAAAAGGATCTTTGACAAGCATTTTTGCAGTAAATCTTTAAAAACAGAGTACTCATGTCAAAATAGGGATCTTTGACAAATATTTTTGCAGTAGATTTTTAAAAACAGAGTACTCATGTCAAAATAGGGATCTTTGACAAATATTTTTGCAGTGGATTTTTAAAAACAGAGTACTCGTGTCAAAAAAGGATCTTTGACAAGGGGTTTTGCAATAGATTATGAAAAACAGAGTAGTCATGTCAAAAAAAAGATCTTTGACAAGGATTTTTGCAGTAGATTTTTAAAAACAGAGTACTGTCAAAAAAAGGATCTGACAAATATTTTTGCAGTAGATTTTTAAAAACAAAGTACTCATGTCAAAGAAAGAATCTTTGACAAAGATTTTTGCAGTAGATTATGAAAAATAGAGAACTCATGTCAAAAAAAGGATCTTTGACAAAGATTTTTGCAGTAGATTTTTTAAAACAGTACTCATATCAAAAAAAGGATCTTTGACAAAGATTTTTGCAGTAGATCTTTAAAAACAGAGTACTCATGTCAAAAAAAGGATTTTTGACAAGGATTTTTGCAGTAGATTTTTAAAAACAAAGTACTCATGTCAAAAAAAGTAATCTTTGACAAGGATTTTTGCAATAGATTATGAAAAACAGAGTACTCATGTCAAAAAAAAGGATCTTTGACAAATATTTTTGCAGTAAATCTTTAAAAACCGAGTACTCATGTCAAAAAAAAGATCTTTGACAAGGATTTTTGCAGTAAATCTTTAAAAACAAGTACTCATGTCAAAAAAAGGATCTTTGACAAGGATTTTTGCAGTAAATCTTTAAAAACAAGTACTCATGTCAAAAAAAGGATCTTTGACAAGGATTTTTGCAGTAGATTTTTAAAAAGAGTACTCCTGTCAAAAAAAGGATCTTTGACAAAGATTTTTGCAGTAGATTTTTAAAAACAAAGTACTCATGTCAAAAAAAAGGATCTTTGACAAATATTTTTGCAGTAAATCTTTAAAAACCGAGTACTCATGTCAAAAAAAAGATCTTTGACAAGGATTTTTGCAGTAAATCTTTAAAAACCGAGTACTCATGTCAAAAAAAAGATCTTTGACAAGGATTTTTGCAGTAAATCTTTAAAAACAAGTACTCATGTCAAAAAAAAGGATCTTTGACAAGGATTTTTGCAGTAAATCTTTAAAAACAAGTACTCATGTCAAAAAAAGGATCTTTGACAAGGATTTTTGCAGTAAATCTTTAAAAACAGAGTACTCATGTCAAAAAAAGGATCTTTGACAAGGATTTTTGCAGTAGATTTTTAAAAAGAGTACTCCTGTCAAAAAAAGGATCTTTGACAAAGATTTTTGCAGTAGATTTTTAAAAACAAAGTACTCATGTCAAAAAAAGGATCTTTGACAAGTATTTTTGCAGTAGATCTTTAAAACCATAGTACATTTGGGGGATTTAACCCTCTTGAATGACATCATTTTTAAATCATTCCCACTGATTATTTTTTTATTTTTATTGAAAACATTTTTTTTTTTTTTATACGAATATTTCTGATTATTAAGCACTGAGCTTGGTCAATGATTGGCTGCAACATTGTTTGGATTATTTTCGCTTAAACGAAAATTACACTCGAATGTCTACTTCCCAAAAACAGCTATAGACGTATTTAAATATTTCCCCAACTATAAACAAATACATTTTTCAAAAGGATTTCTGCATGATATGCACGTGTCAAATAATATTTGCATTTTGCGATTTGTGATCCATGGAAGTGCAGTTTAGCGTAATCCCACTTTTTATTTTATTTTTAAACAAGTAAAAACACCCCTCATTTTATGCCCCGTACAAACTTTTGTCAAAAAAAAACAATTGCGACACATAATTTCTGTAGAAATCGATAAAAAGTGACATTTTGCTGCACGCTTTGATTGGGAGCAAGTAGCACCATCTGGTGGACAAATGTAAGAATGCATCATTGAAAGCCAATCATTCAGTTTGTAATGTAAACACAAAATATTGTATTTGAGATAAATGTGGGAATAAAAATGTCATTTTAAATATCATTTTGGGCCAATTTCAGGAAGATTACAAAGTAGTATTAGTGATTTTAAAATATACAATCTTGTAAATTTGACAACAAATCAGAATGGCATTAAATGTCCCTTTTAGGATGTACTGAAGTTTATAACGTTAACATTTGGGAGAAACTGGCACCATCTGGTGGACAAATGTAAAACTGCATAATTGAAAGCCAGTCATTTGAATTGAAATGTAAACAAAAGATTGTATTTGAGATAAATGTGGAATTAAAATATCATTTTAAGCTAATTTCATTTCAAGAAGATGACAAAGTATAATTAGTCCTTTTAAAAAAGATTATCATTGAAATTTGACAAAAAGTCTGAAGGGCACAAAATGTCCCGTTTCGGGATGTATTGGGTGTTCCTAACGAGTGTGTTCTCTCCTGCAGGCGGGTCAGACGGGTCTGATGCTGGCGGTCAGCCACGGCAGGATGGATATGGTTCGCGCCTTGCTGGCTCACGGCGCCGACGTCAACGTGCAGGACGACGAGGGCTCCACGGCGCTCATGTGCGCCAGCGAGCACGGGCACGTGGAGATCGTCAAGCTGCTGCTGGCACAACCCGACTGCGACGCCACGCTCAGCGACAGCGTGAGTCAACAACGCCGCGTCATCACTTTTGAAATATTCTCCACACACACACACACTTGTCTGACACGTACTCCACTACTGTTTCAACACCACTTTTTTTTTTTTCAGAAATTGTCGAGGGAAAAAATATTTCTCTAAATGTGGTCAATTATACTTTATTTGTTTGGAGCGGAAAAATAGTTATAATACAATAATTATTATAAATACATGGTTAAATGTATACAAGATTTGGTCAAAAAAAAAGTGTAGAATTTAAATTGATGTGATTATTTAATGATATAATTTCAGCTCATTTACAGCAAGAAATGTAATTATAATTCAGTGTAGAGTTGAGCAAAAAAAAGCATTTAATGGAAATGTTTGTGTGAAATAGGTGTGGTCAAATTTTGCTCAAAACTGAAGTAGTTAATGTAGAATACTTTTCAGTGAGATTTAAGAAAAATGTAAAGGAAAATACCTAATTGATACATTTAAGTAAATATTAATGTTTTTAAAGAATTAAAAACATACATTTTTTAGAACAAACTGTACATAAAGCATTTTTTAATGTATAAATAAAAAGCAAGAAACAAATGTTCATTCACTTAATGATACATGTTTTTACATTTTCCAGCTGTTTCTTTATTTATATAAAACCTATTTTACGTTTATATACATTTATTTTTAATTCAATATTTTTTTGTAATTTGTTTTATTTGCGATAAAGTTATAAAATTGAGTGTAATACTAAAAGTGTATAATAAACTTTAGTGCTATTTCAATTTATCCTCATTTTCAGCATTGTTTAAAAACAATTATGCCTGCAATGGACTGGACTCTCTCACTATTATGTTAGATCCACTATGGACTGGACTCTCTCACTATTATGTTAGATCCACTATGGACTGGACTCTCACACTATTATGTTAGATCCACTATGGACTGGACTCTCTCACTATTATGTTAGATCCACTATGGACTGGACTCTCTCACTATTATGTTAGATCCACTATGGACTGGACTCTCTCACTATTATGTTAGATCCACTATGGACTGGACTCTCTCACTATTATGTTAGATCCACTATGGACTGGACTCTCTCACTATTATGTTAGATCCACTATGGACTGGACTCTCTCACTATTATGTTAGATCCACTATGGACTGGACTCTCACACTATTATGTTAGATCCACTATGGACTGGACTCTCACACTATTATGTTAGATCCACTATTGACTGGACTCTCACACTATTATGTTAGATCCACTATGGACTGGACTCTCTCACTATTATGTTAGATCCACTATGAACTGGACTCTCTCACTATTATGTTAGATCCACTATGAACTGGACTCTCACACTATTATGTTAGATCCACTATGGACTGGACTCTCACACTATTATGTTAGATCCACTATGGACTGGACTCTCACACTATTATGTTAGATCCACTATGGACTGGACTCTCTCACTATTATGTTAGATCCACTATGGACTGGACTCTCACACTATTATGTTAGATCCACTATAGACTGGACTCTCTCACTATTATGTTAGATCCACTATGGACTGGACTCTCACAATATTATGTTAGATCCACTATGGACTGGACTCTCACACTATTATGTTAGATCCACTATGGACTGGACTCTCTCACTATTATGTTAGATCCACTATGAACTGGACTCTCACACTATTATGTTAGATCCACTATGGACTGGACTCTCACTATTATGTTAGATCAACTATGGACTGGACTCTCTCACTATTATGTTAGATCCACTATGGACTGGACTCTCTCACTATTATGTTAGATCCACTATGGACTGGACTCTCACACTATTATGTTAGATCCACTATGGACTGGACTCTCACTATTATGTTGGATCCACTATGGACTGGACTCTCACTATTATGTTAGATCCACTATGGACTGGACTCTCACACTATTATGTTAGATCCACTATGGACTGGACTCTCACTATTATGTTAGATCCACTATGGACTGGACTCTCACACTATTATGTTAGATCCACTATGGACTGGACTCTCACTATTATGTTAGATCCACTATGGACTGGACTCTCACACTATTGTGTTAGATCCACTATGGACTGGACTCTCACTATTATGTTAGATCCACTATGGACTGGACTCTCTCACTATTATGTTAGATCCACTATGGACTGGACTCTCACACTATTATGTTAGATCCACTATGGACTGGACTCTCACTATTATGTTAGATCCACTATGGACTGGACTCTCACAATATTATGTTAGATCCACTATGGACTGGACTCTCACAATATTATGTTAGATCCACTATGGACTGGACTCTCTCACTATTATGTTAGATCCACTATGGACTGGACTCTCACTATTATGTTAAATCCACTATGGACTGGACTCTCTCACTATTATGTTAGATCCACTATGGACTGGACTCTCACTATTATGTTAGATCCACTATGGACTGGACTCTCTCACTATTATGTTAGATCCACTATGGACTGGACTCTCTCACTATTATGTTAGATCCACTATGGACTGGACTCTCACACTATTATGTTAGATCCACTATGGACTGGACTCTCACTATTATGTTAGATCCACTATGGACTGGACTCTCACACTATTATGTTAGATCCACTATGGACTGGACTCTCACTATTATGTTAGATCCACTATAGACTGGACTCTCACAATATTATGCTAGATCCACTATGGACTGGACTCTCACACTATTATGTTAGATCCACTATGGACTGGACTCTCACTATTATGTTAGATCCACTATGGACTGGACTCTCACACTATTATGTTAGATCCACTATGGACTGGACTCTCACACTATTATGTTAGATCCACTATGGACTGGACTCTCACTATTATGTTAGATCCACTATGGACTGGACTCTCACACTATTATGTTAGATCCACTATGGACTGGACTCTCACACTATTATGTTAGATCCACTATGGACTGGACTCTCACTATTATGTTAGATCCACTATGGACTGGACTCTCACAATATTATGCTAGATCCACTATGGACTGGACTCTCACACTATTATGTTAGATCCACTATGGACTGGACTCTCACTATTATGTTAGATCCACTATGGACTGGACTCTCACACTATTATGTTAGATCCACTATGGACTGGACTCTCACACTATTATGTTAGATCCACTATGGACTGGACTCTCACTATTATGTTAGATCCACTATGGACTGGACTCTCACTATTATGTTAGATCCACTATGGACTGGACTCTCACTATTATGTTAGATCCACTATGGACTGGACTCTCACACTATTATGTTAGATCCACTATGGACTGGACTCTCACTATTATGTTAGATCCACTATGGACTGGACTCTCACTATTATGTTAGATCCACTATGGACTGGACTCTCACTATTATGTTAGATCCACTATGGACTGGACTCTCACACTATTATGTTAGATCCACTATGGACTGGACTCTCACACTATTATGTTAGATCCATTGCACCGGTCGCCCTAGGGGGGGTCCCCACATCTGTGGTCCTCTCCAGGGTTTCTCATTGTCCCATTGGGTTGAGTTTTTCCTTGCCCTGGTGTGGGATCTGAACCGAGGATGTCGTTGTGGCTTGTGCAGCCCTTTGAGACACTCGTGATTTAGGGCTACATAAGTAAACTTTGATTGATTGATTGATTGAAATGTAAGGAAAGTAGACTCTGACATGGTGGGGGAATTTCTTCTACTTTATTGATATTATACGATTGATTTGTAATCAATGCTTTGATTGATTTATGTGCTCCAGGATGAGAGTAACGCTCTGTCCATCTCTCTGGAGGCGGGACACAAGGACATCGCCGTCCTGCTCTACGCACACGTCAACTTCTCCAAAGCTCAGTCACCAGTGAGTCCTCGCATTATTTCTATTCTTTCATTTGAGCTTTTGACCTTCCTGGGCTGCCATTAATAATGTGTGCGTGTCTCTCTCTCTCTCTCTCTCTCTCTCTCTCTCTCTCTCTCTCTCGCCCTTTCAGGGCACGCCTCGACTGGGCCGAAAGATGTCGCCCAGCCCCACTCGCAGAGGTGCGTTTGATTAGTGCGCCCACGCCGGCCTTATGAGAGACGCCTTAATGTGAATGTACCAGCAGGTCAACTCCTGACTCTTTTTCGTCTTTTTCGACTTTTTCCTCCGTTTTTTTTTGGTTTTTTTTGCAATCCAACTAATGATATTTTCTATTTTTCGCCCCCGAGTAGTAAAGTTGTGTACATATTTTGATCTCAAGTCCAACATCAGCCAATGAGCTCCACTTTTATACAAATCCTTTGTATCTATTTAAAAGAAACTCTACAGTATTTTCAATATTTCCTATTATTATTATTACAAATATTGATCCATGAAGTTCTGTATTTATCAAGGTATAGTTTTTAAAGCAGATCTATGTATTTCATTGTACATACCGCTAGCTCAACGCCACTTTCTTTTCGTCTCCTTTCCACTTTGTGTCCTTTTAAATTGACCTCGACGTCACCATGTAACAATAAACATCCATTAAAATATATTTTTTATGTTTTTCTTTTTAGTTGCTCGTATTGATAACAGGAAGTATGAGGTACGACTTCTAAAAGAGCCGACTGAATAATCATTTGTTAATTGAAATAAATACAATGATATATTCGAATTGATAAAATTGTAGAATAAAAACAAGTTAATAATTAACAAAGTACATTTTGAAAATGTCAGTGTTTCCCACACATTCATTTATTTGTGGCGGCCCGCCACGAAAAAATAAAATAAAATAAATTATTAATGTAGATGCCCATATCGGCTGTTCAGATTTACTTTACAAAAGAGAAGTGTAGGATACTTCTCTTGTTGCCTTATTTGTATTTGACCACTACTGTTTTCTGTTTATTTGTTACTGACTGTGGCAGGACACCTCTGCTTCTGTTTCACTTTATGTTGCTGGTAAATAATATGCTTGTAGTAGTAGGCTAAAGTGAAATTATTTAGTATGCACTAATTAAAGGGGCAGAGCTTTAAGAGACATTTTAGCTTTTATATTTTATAAGATATTTTTTGTAAAAACCACAATTAATAAATATATTTCAGTGAATAACTTATTGTTCAAATCTGTATATAAATATGTACATAAAGTGTTGTAATTATATTGTAAAATGGATTAAAACAAAACTATTATTAATTAGTAAGTATACATTTTTTGAGCCTTTTTAGAGAAAATCATATTGTAGTTAATTATGCAAATTACTCGATGATGTCATGGTGACCACGCCCCCACCGCCACAGGTATCTTGGCAGTTTATGGGAAACACTGAATGTATAATACAATTTTGTAACAATGTATACTAGCAGCTCTTTGAGACACTTGTGATTAAGGGCTATATAAATACTATATAAATAAACTTTAAGATACTAAATTGCTGAGATTTTATATATACAATCATTTAAACAAAGTTATATTACAATAAAAAAAAATGTAATCATTTTTCAACATGGATTATAAAACTGTGCTTAATAGCTGCAATGTTTTTTGTATACACATAAAAAAAAGAATAAATATTACATTTGAACAAAAGGTAATTACAAAATACATAATAATATGATTATGCCATTGTGATAGTAGTAATAAAAATGACATACTAATTCCCAGCATGTAATTACATTTTGCTTCATCATCCGCAATTTCGTTGTTCTTGTATGGGGAAAAAACATTTTTTATTGTAAAATAAAATATGAAATTAAAAAAAATAAATGTGTATAATGATGCTGCAAAAATAAAATGTTTGTGATAATGTTACATATATACTAATTACTAGCATTAAAAAATAAAGTTTAGGTAAAATAAAAACAATTTTATAACATTTGAACAAAAACTAATAATAAAAAAAGATGTTTATAATAAATTCAAGCGATATACTGGTCTATGGTAAAACATATATATTTGAGCAAAAAAAAAAAAAAAAAGTCTTTAGATGAAGACTTATTTCAAATTAAGAGTATATTATACTAGAGATGTCCGATAATGGCTTTTTTATCGATATTCCGATATTGTCCAACTATTAATTACCGATACCGATATCAACCGATACCGATATATACAGTTGTGAAATGACCACATTATTATGCCTAATTTTGTTGCGATGCCCCGCTGGATGCATTAAACAATGTAACAAGGTTTTCCAAAATAAATCAACTCAAGTTATGGAAAAAAATTAGGGATGTCCGATAATGGCTTTTTGCCGATATCCGATATTGTCCAACTCTTTAATTACCGATACCGATATCAACCGATATCAACCGATACATACAGTCGTGGAATGAACACATTATTATGCCTAATTTGGACAACCATGTATGGTGAAGATAAGGTACTTTTCTTTTTTTAAATAATAAAATAAGATAACTCAATTAAAAACATTTTCTTGAATAAAAAAGAAAGTAAAACAATATAAAAACAGTTACATAGAAACTAGTAATTAATGAAAATGAGTAAAATTAACTGTTAAAGGTTAGTACTATTAGTGGAGCAGCAGCACGCACAATCATGTGTGCTTACGGACTGTATCCCTTGCAGACTGTATTGATATATATTGATATATCATGTAGGAACCAGAAAATTGATAACAGAAAGAAATGGGGGGAGGGAGGTTTTTTGGGTTGGTGCACTAATTGTAAGTGTATCTTGTGTTTTTTATGTTGATTTAATAAAAAATAAAAAATAATAAAAAAAAAAAAAAACGATACAGATAATAAAAAAAACGATAATTTCCGATATTACATTTTAACGCATTTATCGGACATCCCTAAAAAAAATGCCAACATGGCACTGCCATATTTATTATTGAAGTCACAAAGTGCATTATTTTTTTTAACATGCCTCAAAACAGCAGCTTGGAATTTGGGACATGCTCTCCCTGAGAGAGCATGTGGAGGTTGAGGTGGGCAGGGTTTTGGGGTAGCGGGGGGTGTATATTGTAGCGTGCCGGAAGAGTTAGTGCTGCAAGGGGTTCTGGGTATTTTGCTCTGTTGTGTTTATGTTGTGTTACGGTGCGGATGTTCTCCCCAAATGTGTTTGTCATTCTTGTTTGGTGTGGCTTCACAGTGTGGCGCATATTTGTAACAGTGTTAAAGTTGTTTATACGGCCACCCTCAGTGTGACCTGTATGGCTGTTGACCAAGTATGCCCTGCATTCACTTGTGTGTGTGAAAAGCCGTAGATATTATGTGACTGGGCCAACACACAAAGGCAGTGCCTTTAAGGTTTATTGGCGCTCTGTACTTCTCCCTACGTCCGTGTACACAGCGGCCTTTTGAAAAGTCATACATTTTACTTTTTGAAACCGATACCGATCATTTCCGATATTACATTTTAAAGCATTTATCGGCCGATAATATCAGCAGTCTGATATTATCCGACATCTCTATATTTTGCCACTGTTTCTTTTCATGAATGTCTAAAAGTGTCATGTGGATAACAAGAATGAATATGTAGGTTTTTCACCTCCAAATGAAACAAAAGTTGAAGACTATTCGCACAGCAAAGTCATGCACACATCCCAAGTGCATAACGAGGAACACATGAATATCATCAAAGCGATCTGATTGGACGATAAAAGCCATGAATTCGTTTTTTCAACTCGACTCACCACACAGTTTTCTGTCGGCGTTCTCATTGTTTTTGTCCTCTGGAGGGTGCATGTTTGGCTTTCAAAGTGGCTCGTGACAACTGGAAGTGGGAACTGGAACTTTCCGTCCTGTTCGGGAGACAAGGAACAAACTACACTGCAGTAGACCTTCGTACAAACATTTCCTGCTGGTCCTTACCGCCTGTCAAAGGTGAGCTTGCTGGCGTCGCTCATCGAGGGGGCGGAGCCTTCCAGGATGACCAGAAGCTTCTGCATCAGCTGATTCCACCGGACCGCCTCCGGGTTCTGATGTGCTTCCTGCACAAAGTGACGATAATGAAGATCTGAAGAAGACCCGGATGACAGGATGGGTCTTCATCACCATGACAACATGTCTGACAGCAGCCACGGCTTCCTGCATTTTGGACCTTCTCTCCCTCTCCTGCTGTAGCTCCGCCTCCAGACGCGCCGCCAAAGCACGGTTTTTGCTGGACTGCTTGATGGCGATGGTATGGCTGTCTCTGGAGAGGGAAAAAAAAAAAGTTTATTTACCATAAATCCTCTAAATAACGTTTTTAACAGCTGTGGCTAGCTGCATTTTGAAATATGAGTTGCATTTTGTTAACTTTTTATTAATAATGTTGGAAGCAGATCAGAATCATATCCATATTTAAGTGTTACTTCTTTCTAAAAACTCCTATAGTCATATTTACATCAGCTAATGTCTCGTGTGGTACAAAGTGCTTGGATTCGAGTGTCCTTGGTTAGAGTCAGAGCGCTGTCTTTGTTGAGACTGCCATTACATTCCTAAGATAAGGAGCACAGCTAGACTGGGGAAACAGCAGGTGGGGGGGACAGGAGAAGGAGGAAGTAGACAGGAGTTCCGGGGTTTTGGTAGACCGATCTGGACCGGGCTAGGGAACGCTTGGGTGCTGGGTTGGTCTCAGGTTTGTCCTCTAAGCTTGGAGAATAAACCACAAAATACCAACTGCTGCCTATTGATTGAATATAAACATCAGCTTATTGCCATAAAAAGAATCTGGGCGAGACTAGCAATTTGAATTCCCCATTGGAGGAATGCTGGTCAACGCAACAATAACCAAGCGGTCATTCCAATATGGTGCTTTCTTATGTATCATTATTAAAGTTTAAAAATAAAAAAAGCAGAGCGTTTACGACATGTGTTGTGTTCTTTAACCTGACTTCCTCCAGTTGGCCTCGGACTTTCTCATGTTTGCTCCCAAGTTTCTCCAAGTCATGGCTGCTCTCCTTCAGCTGCGTCTGCAGCTGCTGGCACTTTGAGGTCAGCTGCTCCGCCACCTGGTGGAGGAAGGACGTCAACACAGCTCAATACAATTAAGACAAAGATAAAAATATTTTCTATACATATAAAAAGTTGAATCCAAAAAGGAAAATTATATTTAAATGTAGTTTTTAGTAAAAGAAAAATCACTAAATTTTAAAAGTGAAAAAAAGTTTCTAAGATAAAAAAAAAAAAATTAAGCTGTCAAAGATGTATGTAATTATTTGCTTTAAAGCAGGGGTGTCAAAGTCAAATGGACGGAGGGCCAAATAAAAAATTTAGCTACAAGCCGAGGGCCGGACTGTTCGAATGTTCATTGAAACATTTTTAAATGACGCATATAGTCTAGTGAACCTAATTGAACCTACTGAAAACCTAACAAATATATTCCAATATGATCAGATAAATAAAGCAATATTTTCTTATGGCTCTGTCAGTAATCTTTAATTTTCAACAGACACAAAAGACAAATTTCCTTTATATAAAAATCCCCATAACATGAACATTAAATGAAAGAAACCGGTATTCAAGGCACCATCAGTAGCCTATATTTTCTATTTTAGCAAAAGTGGGCTAAATTTACTTCAAAGAAAAAAACAATAATAGCAATTTTCTATCATCCACTCAACTGAAATATTTTTAAAATATAATTAAATTGAAATACAATAAAATAAAGTGCAAAAATCTATAAATCAAAAACAACACTTTGTTTAAGGAGAAGTAACATGCAGTGAAAACAAATATTAAACTTTAACTTTTAAACTTGAATTGGGTAAAAACTCTAAATATGTGATTGCACAGTAATGTTCACATTAAACCCCCCTCCTCCCTCCGTGGGAGGGAGGCGAGTTGGGTGCCCGAAACCCCCCGCTGGTTTCGGCCCGCCCCTTGGCGCGCGTGGCACGGCGGGCTCCGCGACCCGACGGCTGGCCCTCGTGGCTTGACGGCGGGCGCGTCCCGACGGGCCGCGCGTAGGGGTCAAACGCAGAAGTCTCAGGGCCTCGTGGTGAGGGGGTGGCCTGCGGGTTTCGGCCCGCTTGACCCCCCCGCTCCGCTTGGCGCGCGCGGCACATGACGGGTTCCGCCACCGACGCTCGGGCTGCAGCCCGACGGTGGTGCGGGCCCGGCGGTGACGCGCGGTTTGGGGAAACAAAGCAGAAGTCTCAGGGCCTCGGGGCCGGGTTTCGGCCCGCCCCCTTGGCGCGCGTGGCACGGCGGGCTCCGCGACTGACGGCCGGGCTGCAGCCCTTCGGCCGGCAGGCGCGTCCCGGCGGGCCGCTCGCCCCCTTTCGGAACCTTGGACCGGCACCCGCTTGGTGCGTGTAAAAGATCTGCGGTCTGCGGGCCGGTTCTAATAATAAATCAAGATCATCCCAAGGGCCGTAAAAAACCTTCTCGCGGGCCGGATATGGCCCGCGGGCCTTGACTCTGACATATGTGCTTTAAAGTAAAATGTTAGGAACTTTCCAACAATGTTTTTTCAGGTAAAAAGAACAATACTTTATTTATAAAAACTTGGGGAAAAAAATCCAATAATGATTTATTTTTTGGGAAATTTAAAAGAAAAGATGTCTAATTACAGTGGGACCTCATTTTACAAACTTAATTGATCCCTGGAAAAAGTTTGTATAGTAAAGCCGAGTTCACCATAAGAAACAATGTAAACATGAATAATTGCTTCTAGCCTCCACAAAAGTCCCTTTTTAAGTAAAGGTTTGCACATTGTGCGTGCGTGCGTACCTATATATTATATGTATGTAGTATATGTATATTTGTATGTTATATTACATATATACAAACCCCGTTTCCATATGAGTTGGGAAATTGTGTTGGATGTAAATATACACGGAATACAATGATTTGCAAATCATTTTCAAGCCATATTCAGTTGAATATGCTACAAAGACAACATATTTCATGTTCAAACTCATAAACTTTTTTTTTTGTGCAAATCATTAACTTTAGAATTTGATGGCAGCAACACGTGACAAAGAAGTTGGGAAAGGTGGCAATAAACACTGATAAAGTTGAGGAATGCTCATCAAACACTTATTTAGAACATCCCACAGGTGTGCAGGCTAATTGGGAACAGGTGGGTGACATGATTGGGTATACAAGTAGATTCCATGAAATGCTCAGTCATTCACAAACAAGGATGGGGCGAGGGTCACCACTTTGTCAACAAATGCCTGAGCAAATTGTTGAACAGTTTAAGAACAACCTTTCTCAACCAGCTGTTGCAAGGAATTTAGGGATTTCACCATCTACGCTCCGTAATATCATCAAAGGGTTCAGAGAATGTGGAGAAATCACTGCACGTAAGCAGCTAAGCCCGTGACCTTCCATCCCTCAGGCTGTACCGCATCAACAAGCCACATCAGTGTGTAAAGGATATCACCACATGGGGATCAGGAACCCTTCAGAAACCCACTGTCAGTAACTACAGTTGGTCGCTACATCTGTAAGTGCAAGTTAAAACTCTCCAATGCGAGGCGAAAACCGTTTATCAACAACACCCAGAAACGCCGTCGGCTTCGCTGGGCCTGAGCTCATCTAAGATGGACTGATACAAAGTGGAAAAGTGTTCTGTGGTCTGACGAGTCCACATTTCAAATTGTTTTTGGAAACTGTGGGCCATGTGTCCTCCGGACCAAAGAGGAAAAGAACCATCCGGATTGTTATAGGTGCAAAGTGTAAAAGCCAGCATGTGTGATGGTATGGGGGTGTATTAGTGCCCAAGACATGGGTAACTTACACATCTGTGAAGGCACCATTAATGCTGAAAGGTACATACAGCTTTTGGAGCAACACATGTTGCCATCCAAGCAACGTTACCATGGACGCCCCTGCTTATTTCAGCAAGACAATGCCAAGCCACGTGTTACATCAACGTGGCTTCATAGTAAAAGAGTGCGGGTACTAGACTGGCCTGCCTGTAGTCCAGACCTGTCTCCCATTGAAAATGTGTGGCGCGTTATGAAGCCTAAAAGACCACAACGGATATGGACTGTATGACATTTATGATGATACAGTTTGTGTATTTCAGATAAAAGGAAGGGGGAAAAGTCCAAATGGAAGAAAAATGTGACACAAAAGAGACGCCATGTTTGTGTAAAGCTGCTTGTGGTCAGAAAGAGAAGATCTAACAGATTGTTGCTCTCACCTTCTTGCGGACACAACTCTGACGAGACATTTCCCTGATGGTCTCCTCCAAGACGTCCACGTCTGCGGCCATCTTGGTCTTCTGGTCCCGCAGGGCGGCGTTCTCCTGGGCCAGGTCGTGGGCCCTCTCGGAGAGCACGCCGTATCGCACCTTGACCTCCTGGTTCTCCTGCAGGGTCCTCCTGGTGGTCTCGGGCAGTTTGCTCTCCGCCACGCGCTCCAAGTCCGCCGCCTGGACCTCCATCTGACTCGCTAGCCTGTCCACCCGGGGAAGGGAGAGGTCAACTGTGGCGGCCATCTTGGAGCAGGCAAGAACAACTTGGAGGATGTGCTGTGTCAGCGGCTTTTCCACCTGCTCTTTTCCAGCAGAGCCTTCATCTCCACGGCGTGCAGGGCAGCGGCGTGTGCCTCCTCCTGATTGGTCAGCTGCTTCTCCAGCGCCGCCATCTTGGACATCATCTGCTCCTTCTGCCTTTCAAACTCCTCCACAGCAGTCAGCCTGGCCACTAGGGGGCGCAAGAGAAACACACCTTCACTTTTAAGTGGCGATATTTCACCGGCAACTTGGTGAGGAGAAAATGCTGTTGATTCCTAAACACAGCAGCACACTCCTGTCATATAGAGGATCTTTGACTGTTGTTTTTAGGGAATATACCGGTACTGTAAAACTACCAGATCACTCCTGTCATAGAGGATCTTTGACGTTTTTCACAGTCTTCTCTGAAATTCCAGTGCCCCTGTCATATAGAGGATCTTTGACTGTTGTTTTAGGGAATATACCGTTACTGTAAAAATGCCAGATCACTCCTGTCATAGAGGGTCTTTGACTGTTGTTTTTAGGGAATATACAGGTACTGTAAAAATGCCAGATCACTCCTGTCATAGAGGATCTTTGACTGTTGTTTTTAGGGAATATACCGTTACTGTAAAAATGCCAGATCACTCCTGTCATAAAGGATCTTTGACTGTTGTTTTAGGGAACATACTGCAAAATACCAGCTCACTCCTGTCATAGAGGATCTTTGACGTTTTTCCACAGTCTTCTCTTAAATTCCAGTGCACCTGTCATATAGACGATCTTTGACTGTTCTTTTAGGGAACAAAATGCCAAATCACTGCTGTCATAGAGGATCTTTGACGTTTTTCACAGTATTCTCCTAAATTCCAGTGCACCTGTCAGATAGAGGATCTTTGACTGTTGTTTTTAGGGAATATACCGTTACTGTAAAAATGCCAGATCACTCCTGTCATAAAGGATCTTTGACTGTTGTTTTTAGGGAACATACTGCAAAATACCAGATCACTCCTGTCATAAAGGATCTTTGACTGTTGTTTTTAGGGAATATACCGGTACTGTAAAAATACCAGATCACTCCTGTCATAGAGGATCTTTGATGTTTTTCACAGTCTTCTCTGAAATTCCAGTGCACCTGTCATATAGAGGATCTTTGACTGTTGTTTTAGGGAACAAAATACCAGATCACTCCTGTCATAGAGGATCTTTGACGTTTTTCACAGTATTCTCCTAAATTCCAGTGCACCTGTCATATAGAGGATCTTTGACTGTTGTTTTTAGGGAATATACCGGTACTGTAAAAATGCCAGATCACTCCTGTCATAGAGGATCTTTGACTGTTGTTTTTAGGGAACATACTGCAAAATACCAGATCACTCCTGTCATAGAGGATCTTTGACGTTTTTCACAGTCTTCTCTTAAATTCCAGTGCACCTGTCATATAGAGGATCAACACACACAATCACTCAGCCCAAAAGACCGTTCACCTAACCCAAGGTTCATAAAGCTTATATATTTTTAAAAAGTTACGTACGTGATGCGCACGTACGGTACGGTACGTGTTATGCTAGCTCCTAGCTCCTATGCTAGCTCCTAGCTCCATAGAACACGCCAATACAATTCAAACACCTGATCAACACACACAATCACTCAGCCCAAAAGACCGTTCACCTAACCCAAGGTTCATAAAGCTTATATATTTTAAAAAAGTTACGTACATACGCAAAAAAAAGTTGCGCACATACGGTCAAGCGATCAAATGTTTAGAAGCCAAAGCTGCATACTCACAGTAGCACGTCTGCGTCTTTGTCATCCAAATCAAAGTAATCCTGGTAAGAGTCTGTGTTGTCCCAGTTCTCTACAGGCATCTGTGTATCGAAGTCAAAAGTCCTCCTGGTTAGAGTCTCTGTTATCCGAGTTCTTCCATCTTGACTGCATCTTTCGGGAATGTAAACAAAGAAGCGCCGGCTGTGTACTGTTGTGGCTGACTACGTTCGAAAAATACGTCCATTTCGCACCGACAACTTTCTTCTTTGCTTGCCCAGCTTCCTTCTCCATAATGCAATGAACATGATTGAAACAGATTCACGAACACAGATGTCCAGAATACTGTGGAATTATGAAATGAAAAGAGCTTTTTCGTATTGGCTTCAATGTGGAAGGCATACCCGTGTTCCCCGGGTTACGTCACGCGCATACGTCATCCTCAGAGGCGTTTCGAACCGGAAGTTTAGCGGAAAATTTAAAATGTCACTTTATAAGTTAACCCGGCCGTATTGGCATGTGTTATAATGTTAAGATTTCATCATTGATATATAAACTATCAGACTGCGTGGTCGGTAGTAGTGGCTTTCAGTAGGCCTTTAACTACGGTACTATTTTTCTAGTATATTACTAAAAACAGCAGATCAAAGATCTTTGACTAGAATTGATGTATTTAATACGTAAAAAGAGAATAAGACTCCTATCATATCAAGGATATTTGGCCACAACTGATGTATTTAATCCTTAAAAAGAGAATAACACTCTTCTCATATTAAGGATCTTTGACTACAATTGATGTATGTAATACTTAAAAAGAGAATAACACTCCTGTCATATCAAGGATATTTGACTACAATTGATGTATTTAATACTTAAAAAGAGAATAACACTCTTGTCATATCAAGGATCTTTGACTAGAATTGATGTATTTAATCCTTAAAAAGAGAATAACACTTTTCATATCAAGGATCTTTGACTAGAATTGATGTATTTATTGATGTATGTAATCCTTAAAAAGAGAATAACACTCCTGTCATATCAAGGATCTTTGACTAGCAAAACCGAACACTCGTGTCATGCGAAGGATCTTCCTTATGTCAACTTTTACTAAGAGAGGAACCTGGAAGAGAACCTCCCAGCTACCTAGCTTGGCGTTCTGTTCCGCGAGCTCGTCGCTGCGCTCCACCACTTCCTGTCGCTCCCGAGCCAGCTGCAGTCGCAGAGCATCCATGTCCTGGTCGGCCTCTCGCCGCAGAGCCCGCAGACGCTCGGACGTGTCGTCCAGCTCGTCCTCTTTCTCCAGCAGGGAGTGCTTGAGAAAGTCCACAATGTCCTCCTTCTCCTTCTCCAGAAAGCTGCACTGGGACGTCAAGGCCTTCTTCTCATTGGTCACTTCCTTACATTTCAGCTGATATCTTCAAAAAAAGGACACAAAAGTAGGGGGGAGGTGTTAGAAAGTAGCAATGATAAAAACGGACCTATTGTCAGCAAGCTACTGCTGCCTAAACGGGCTGCGGAGGAAATGGCGATATTTCTAAAATCAAATTCAAATCAATATTGCCAAAACGTTATGTCATGTTATACGTTAGCATTGTTAGCTCTGAACTTGTGGGTACACTGTTTTTATGTTCACTTCAAACCAGACCTGGGCATTCTGCGGCCCGCGGGCCACATCCGGCCCTTTGTGCGTCCCTGTCCGGCCCGCGTGAGGCCAATCATAAATCACAAAATACATTTAAAAAAGTATCCATGTCGAGTGTGCAATACAACGGTGCTGCTTTTGTTTTGAAAAGCGTTATTTGTATTACTTCCGTGTGGACGTATGCTCGTGCGCGATTGTGAGTGAATGTGAACAGCGGCAATCACAGAAGAGGGGCGCATCTGAGAACGTGTCACTCTCCCGACGCACTGTAACGAGGCGGGTTGAGACCATCGCTGGAAACTCGGAGCTTCAGCTGAAGAACAGAACGGCCGACTTTGACTGTTTTTCGCCGGCTTTGGATGAGAGCTGCGATGTACAAAATACATTTAAAAAAAACATCTATGTCGTGCGTGCAATACAACTGTGCCGCTTTTATTTTGAAAAGTGTTATTTATGGGCGTATGTCCGTGTGTAACCTGTGAGTGAAGGTGCACGGCGACAAGTGATGCACGGTTACCCCCGAGACGCTAAAAAGAGAAAAGTTGATGAGGAATGGCGTGTTTTCAACAAGACATGGACTGCCAAGTATTTCTTCACAGAAATGAAAGGTAAAGCCGTGTGCTTAATTTGTGGTACACAGGTTGCTGTGTTTAAAGAATATCATTTGAATCGCCACTACACGACCAAGCACCAGGAAAAATACCGGAATGTGTCTGATGAAGCGCGCGCAAGGGAGGCTGATGCGTTGATGGTAAAACTGCAAACCCAACAAGGACTTTTTGCCAAATGTCACACCCCCAGAGATGCAGCCGTCAGGACAAGTTTCGTCATTTCTCACAAAATCGCCAGAAAAAGTAAGGCGTTTTCTGACAGAGTTTATTAAGGAGTGCTTATTGGACTCTGTTGCGCCGATATGCCCGGAGAAGAGGGGCGCATCTGAGAACGTGTCACTCTCCCGACGCACTGTAACGAGGCGGGTTGAGACCATCGCTGGAAACTCGGAGCTTCAGCTGAAGAACAGAACGGCCGACTTTGACTGTTTTTCGCCGGCTTTGGATGAGAGCTGCGATGTACGTGACACCGCCCAGCTGCTCATCTTCTTACGTGGGATAACTGCAGACTGTCAAATCACGGAGTAGCTGGCAGCCATGCAGTCAATTAAAGAGACAACCACAGGTAATGACTTGTTCACATAGGTAAATGCGTGTTTGGACATGTTAGGACTGAAATGGGACAAGCTGGCAGGTGTGACAACAGATGGTTGTCCAAATTTGACGGGGAAAAATGTTGGACTTTTAAAGAGGATGCAGGATAAAGTGAAAGAAATTGACATTTTTGCATTGTATTATACATCAGGAAGTGTTGTGTAAGACAATTCCCGGTTTTCTCGAAATTCCAGGAATTCCGTAATACCATTTCTCAATTCAACATGCTTCAACATTTCTCCACCGATTTGAAAAATTCCAACACCAACCATTTCAACTCATTCAGACCATTCAAGTTTTGTTTTTACCATTTTCCCAAAAAATCCTGCTTTTCCCGAAATTCCCATTGAAATCAATGGGACATTCTTCAAAGTTCCACAACTTCCACATTTTTCATCTGATTCAAACAGTTCCAACTTCCAAATATTCAGCTTGTTCAGGAATTGTGTGCTCTACTTCAACACTCCGTAAAAAAATTCCCGGATTTCCCATAATTCCTTTTTTTTTTTTTTGGCAATTTCCCCATTCAAAATTAATTGGACATTTTTCAAACTTCCACAATTCCCACATTCTTCAACCCATTCCACCTTTAACCAATTGCACCATTCTGGAAATTCAAACTACCCTTTTTCCAAGTTCAAAAAAATTCCAGGATTTTCCAGAATTCCTGCTTTTCCAAAGCCCTATTTCCACCCTTTTTTCTGACGACTACTACTTCCACATTTTTCAACCCACTTCAACCGTTCCACCGTCAAAACATTCCCCTTAATCAGGACAAAAAACAAAGTTGTTTTTTTAACTGGAAAAATTCTCGGTTTTCACGAAATTCCAGGAATTCCGTAATATCATTCCTCAATTCAACATGTTACTACTTCAACATTTCTCCACCGATTTGAAAAATTCCAACACCAACCATTTCAACTCATTCAGACCATTCAGGGTTTTTTTTTACCATTTTCCAAAAAATTCCCGCTTTTCCTGAAATTCCCATTTAAATCAATGAGACATTCTTCAAAGTTCCACAACTTCCAAATTTTTCATCTGATTCAAACCGTTCCAACTTCAAAATATTCAGCCTGTTCAGGAATTGTGTGCTCTACTTCAACACTTCGGAAAAAATAATTCCTTTTTTTTTTGGGCATTTTCCCCATTCAAAATTAATTGGACATTTTACAAACTTCCACAATTCCCACATTCTTCAACCCATTCCACCTTTAACCAATTGCACCATTCTGGAAATTCAAACTACCCTTTTTCCAAGATCAAAAAAATTCCAGGATTTTCCCGAATTCCTGGTTTTCCAAAGCCCTATTTCCACCCTTTTTTCTGACGACTACTACTTCCACATTTTTCAACCCACTTCAACCGTTCCACCGTCAAAACATTCCCCTTAATCAGGATAAAAAACAAAGTTGTTTTTTGAACTGGAAAAAATTCCGGTTTTCCCGAAATTCCAGGAATTCCGTAATATCATTCCTCAATTCAACATGTTACTACTTCAACATTTCTCCACCGATTTGAAAAATTCCAACACCAACCATTTCAACTCATTCAGACCATTCAAGTTTTTTTTTACCATTTTCCCAAAAAATCCTGCTTTTCCCGAAATTCCCATTGAAATCAATGGGACATTCTTGAAAGTTCCACAACTTCCACATTTTTCATCTGGTTCAAACCGTTCCAACTTCCAAATATTCAGCTTGTTCAGGAATTGTGTGCTCTACTTCAACACTTTGGAAAAAAATTCCCGGATTTCCCATAATTCCTTTTTTTTTTGGCATTTTCCCCATTCAAAATTAATTGGACATTTTTCAAACTTCCACAATTCCCACATTCTTCAACCCATTCCACCTTTAACCAATTGCACCATTCTGGAAATTCAAACTACCCTTTTTCCAAGTTCAAAAAAATTCCAGGATTCCTGCTTTTCCAAAGCCCTATTTCCACCCTTTTTTCTGACTACTCCTTCCACATTTTTCAACCCACTTCAACCGTTCCACCGTCAAAACATTCCTCTTAATCAGGAAAAAAAAAACAAAGTTGTTTTTTGAACTGGAAAAATTTCCGGTGATTCGATAATTCCAGGAATTCCGTAATACCATTTCTCAATTCAACATGTTACTACTTCAACATTTGTCGACTGATTTGACAAATTCCAACACCAACCATATAAACTCATTCAGACCATTCAAGTTTTTTACCATTCTCCAAAAAATTCCCGCTTTTCCCGAAATTCAATGGGACATTCTTCAAAGTCCCACAACTTCCACATTTTTCATCTGATTCAAACCGTTCCAACTTCAAAATATTCAGCCTGTTCAGGAATTGTGTGCTCTACTTCAACACTTCGAAAAAAAATTATTCCTTTTTTTTGGGGGGGCATTTTCCCAATTCAAAATTAATTGGACATTTTTCAAACTTCCACAGTTCCCACATTCTTCAACCCATTCCACCTTTAACACATTGCACCGATCTGGAAATTCAAACTACCCTTTTTCCAAGTTCAAAAAAATTCCCCATTTTCCCGAAATTCCCTAATACCATTTACTACTTCAACATTTATTGCCCGATTTAAACAATTCCAACAAGTCAGCTCATTCAGGACATTCGTGCTCCTAATCGTTTTGTAAAAAAATCCTGCTTTTCTCAAAAATTCCCAAATTTCCAGGAAGTTCCCATTGAAATGAATGGGACATTTTTCCAAGTTGCACAATTCTCACATTTTTCAAGCTATTCAAACCATCAAGCATTCACACGCAATTCCTTCAGGAATGACCTCTTCTAGTTGTTTAATAATATTATTACAACGGTTAAAATGTAATATACTAATTAGCCTGTTAGCTAGCTAGTTAGCTAGCGAGCTAGCTTCCAAGTCTGACTCACCTCTCCAGCTGTTCGCTTAAAAATCGAATTTGAACGAGATACAAATCTTTTTCTTTGTCGTTTTCTTCCACGGGAAGCGACTGGCTTTGTTTTTTCTTCGTTTTCTTCTTGTCTTCATCTTGTCTGTCGCCGTTTTTCTTCTCCTTCTTTTTGGGCATCGCGGGAAAGTCAAATTAGCCAAAAGTTGACTTGGGCGAGCCGTGCGACTGGTTGCTAGGCAATGATGCGTTCACGGACGCTGGGGGAAAGGAGAATTTTGACGCACACTTCAGGGAACAACACAACGTTATTTTACAAAATTACTCAACACAATTGGAAAATTGTTGTGGCATAATGCTGGAAAATATGCAGAAAATCATAACGGGTAATAATTATGCACATTCTGAACCCCTTTCATTGACAAGCTGCCAATAAAAAGTCTAGACCGTGAAAAGAACGACACAAAAGAAGCCACCATGAAGTCAACAACTAATTTGTGTGATGCTGTAATTTGACCACAAGAGGGCACCCTGACCTACATTTGGCTTCACCACTGTTGCAGAGGGCACAATAACTGCATAAATCCATCCATTCATTTTCTACCGCTTGTCCCTTTTGCTGGAGCCTATCTCAGCTGCATTCAGGTACACCCTGGACAAGTCGCCACCTCGTCGCAGGGCCAACACAGATAGACAGACAACATTCACACTCACATTCAGTCAATAATATTAAATTGTGTATGTTTTGTGATGCACGGCTTACATTTTAACATGACAACGTAAAGCTGCAACCAAAAAGCTTAAAATTAATGACGTTTATCTGATAGTTTGACGTTTTCAGCAAGGATGCACATTCAATGAACTGCAAGGAATTGACACAGCAATTAAATAAACCACGAAAGAAAATGAGATAAATTAAGTAAAAACTTGTATCTGACCCCTAATAAGTACAACTTATTTATGACATACAACAAAAAATAAACCAAAAACATCAGCTTACTCAAAGACATATATTGTCATCTATTTTTGTATTCTTATGTTTCACTGTTTTAAATCTAGATGTTTTAAAATGTCAGTTCATTTTAGGTTATAATTAATTTCTCTTTTTAAAACTCTATTTTGAATGTTGTTTGATTTTTAAAAAACTATTTCTATATGTTTTATACATCATTTTGTAGGACATATTGTATTCTACCAGTGTATTAATTTTCAACAGGTTTAAGAGCAATGTTTTTAGAGAATATCAAAATAAGGGAAAATAAACATAATTCCTGAATAAACATTAAAAGTTCGGGTATATTCAAGTAAATTATGGCTACAGAACATTTATGGAGCTAAATTACGGCCAAAAGTTTTGTACTTGAACTTTCATTTTCAAAGTTATATTTTTCAAGTTAAAAAATACAGAGTGTATTCAAACTAAAAAAAGTGAAGTCCCTGAGTCTCAATCTGGAAAAAATTTAAATCTGAAAAATTCGATCTGAATTTAAATAAAAAAAATAATTGGAAAGAATAAGAGTTGAATCTGAAAAATAACTTGAAAAAAATAAATAAACTGACAGTAAACAGAAGCTAAAATATTAAAATATGTGAAAGTGAAAAATAAAAAATAAAGAATTTGTTTAAAATAATTACCGGAATTAATCGTAATTATTTTCCTGGAAAGAAAAGTGTGAATACACACACATTTTTCAAAATTCAACATCCAATTTTTCAGTTTTAAAGCTTATTTTCTCAAGTACAACATTTCCAACCCTGATTTTCACAGATTGGCTGAGACACAATGTGGAGATGTCCCCATTCTCTATAGAAGAGATCAAATTTGCTATTTCTATAAATGACTGTAACATAGAAATGTTTGTCAACATTATTATGCTCCAGGCAAAAAAATGTCCACATACATGTCGATTTATGAAAGGAAGGCCTACATTTTCTAATTGGCTTATTGGTTTGCAATTATCAATCAAATCGTGGATACTAATTAAAGAGTAAAAAAGCCCTTAAATTGATATATTTGTTAAAAACATTTAATTTTGTATTTATCTCCTTCATTGATGTGCATCTTTGATCGATAGACAATTATACCTCAATTATTCAATTATACATTTACACACCAATGCCTGAGAAGGAGCAGGATGAAGAAAAATCTTATATTTTCCTGCCCCCTTCAACATAATAGTAGTAGTCTTACTTAATGGATATCATACAAACCAACAATTGCACCCAAATATAATGAAAACAAACAAAAAAACACAACAAGTGCAAAACTTCATGAAGTACAAACCGAACAAAAAAAAGGAATATACACCTCACGGGATGAGGAACAAATAAAAAACCAGGCAAAAAATAAGTAAAATAATAAATATAAATATAAAGCAAAATGTAAACACTTATGGCTGTCCATATGATATTATTGTTCTGTCTTTATATATATTTTTAAATTGGAATATATATATTTTTACTTTATTTTTTTACATTTAATACTCTATCTGTTTTTTCTTTTGTTGCTGAAAGTGCCTTGACTGTTGGGTGAATTATAAATGTATGTTTGCTGTTCAATAAAAAAAAAAAAATTAAAATAAATAAATAAACTTCTAACCCTGATTTAGCACCGTATACACGCTAATGCTAATTTCCGGAAAAGCACGACGTCCCGAGGGCGGTGTCACGCCAAATGTCTTCCCTCTACAAAAACCTTCCCTCCCCCATTTAGTTCCGGGGCTGCGTCCAATAAAATCACAAAGTTGCCGGGGGTCCTTAACCTGCACGCGACTGTCCTGTTTCGCGCCTGTACAAAAAACAAAAAAAACAATAATCGATTTCTTCAGATTCCAGCAGCTGTCAAAGACGAAGTATCCTTCCAGCGACGTGACCACGGAAGTAAATGGGGGAGGGAAGGTTTTTGTAGAGGGAAGAAATTTGGCGTGACAGCTGCACTCGGGTTCAGTTTGAAAACAAAAACTTTGAGGGGGCTCGGTCAACGCGTCACGTGACGTCTCGGCATCTTATTGGCCGGACGGGTTATATGTAAATGAGATGGGCGGTCCCGTGCGAGAATACTCGATGACGTCAGTCCCCCCCCCCCCCCTCCGGATGACAGAGAGCGAAACAAACATGGCGACGGAGTGGAGTGGACGCGGCTTCATGAGAACTTTACTGCTCTTTTGCTGCCTGGCGGCGGGCAGCCGAGCCCAGACGGGCGAGTCGAAGCCGCGGCCCCCGCGCGGATCGTCTGCGGCCTGGCGTGTCGCT
>NC_084747.1:2945947-2985698 GCF_033978785.1 Entelurus aequoreus
CTAAACATATCCACATATATATGGTGTATCGTGACATGGACTAAACATATCCACATATATATGGTGTATCGTGACATGGACTAAACATATCCACATATATATGGTGTATCGTGACATGGACTAAACATATCCACATATATATGGTGTATGTGACAGGGACTAAACATATCCACATATATGGTGTATCGTGACATGGACTAAACATATCCACATATATATGGTGTATCAGTGACATGGACTAAACATATCCACATATATATGGTGTATCGTGACATGGACTAAACATATCCACATATATATGGTGTATCGTGACATGGACTAAACATATCCACATATATATGGTGTATCGTGACATGGACTAAACATATCCACATATATATGGTGTATCGTGACATGGACTAAACATATCCACATATATATGGTGTATCGTGACATGGACTAAACATATCCACATATATATGGTGTATCGTGACATGGACTAAACATATCCACATATATATGGTGTATCGTGACATGGACTAAACATATCCACATATATATGGTGTATGGTGACATGGACTAAACATATCCACATATATATGGTGTATCGTGACATGGACTAAACATATCCACATATATATGGTGTATCGTGACATGGACTAAACATATCCACATATATATGGTGTATCGTGACATGGACTAAACATATCCACATATATATGGTGTATCGTGACATGGACTAAACATACCCACATATATATGGTGTATCGTGACATGGACTAAACATATCCACATATATATGGTGTATCAGTGACATGGACTAAACATATCCACATATATATGGTGTATCGTGACATGGACTAAACATATCCACATATATATGGTGTATCGTGACATGGACTAAACATATCCACATATATATGGTGTATCGTGACATGGACTAAACATATCCACATATATATGGTGTATCGTGACATGGACTAAACATATCCACATATATATGGTGTATCGTGACATGGACTAAACATATCCACATATATATGGTGTATCGTGACATGGACTAAACATATCCACATATATATGGTGTATCGTGACATGGACTAAACATATCCACATATATATGGTGTATGTGACATGGACTAAACATATCCACATATATATGGTGTATCGTGACATGGACTAAACATATCCACATATATATGGTGTATCGTGACATGGACTAAACATATCCACATATATATGGTGTATCGTGACATGGACTAAACATATCCACATATATATGGTGTATGGTGACATGGACTAAACATATCCACATATATATGGTGTATCGTGACATGGACTAAACATATCCACATATATATATGGTGTATCGTGACATGGACTAAACATATCCACATATATATGGTGTATCGTGACATGGACTAAACATATCCACATATATATGGTGTATCGTGACATGGACTAAACATATCCACATATATATGGTGTATCGTGACATGGACTAAACATATCCACATATATATATGGTGTATCGTGACATGGACTAAACATATCCACATATATATGGTGTATCGTGACATGGACTAAACATATCCACATATATATGGTGTATCGTGACATGGACTAAACATATCCACATATATATGGTGTATCGTGACATGGACTAAACATATCCACATATATATGGTGTATCGTGACATGGACTAAACATATCCACATATATATGGTGTATCGTGACATGGACTAAACATATCCACATATATATGGTGTATCGTGACATGGACTAAACATATCCACATATATATGGTGTATCGTGACATGGACTAAACATATCCACATATATATGGTGTATCGTGACATGGACTAAACATATCCACATATATAATGGTTGTATCGTGACATGGACTAAACATATCCACATATATATGGTGTATCGTGACATGGACTAAACATATCCACATATATATGGTGTATCGTGACATGGACTAAACATATCCACATATATATGGTGTATCGTGACATGGACTAAACATATCCACATATATATGGTGTATCGTGACATGGACTAAACATATCCACATATATATGGTGTATCGTGACATGGACTAAACATATCCACATATATATGGTGTATCGTGACATGGACTAAACATATCCACATATATATGGTGTATCGTGACATGGACTAAACATATCCACATATATATGGTGTATCGTGACATGGACTAAACATATCCACATATATATGGTGTATCGTGACATGGACTAAACATATCCACATATATATGGTGTATCGTGACATGGACTAAACATATCCACATATATATGGTGTATCGTGACATGGACTAAACATATCCACATATATATGGTGTATCGTGACATGGACTAAACATATCCACATATATATGTTGTATCGTGACATGGACTAAACATATCCACATATATATGGTGTATCGTGACATGGACTAAACATATCCACATATATATGGTGTATCGTGACATGGACTAAACATATCCACATATATATGGTGTATCGTGACATGGACTAAACATATCCACATATATATGGTGTATGGTGACATGGACTAAACATATCCACATATATATGGTGTATCGTGACATGGACTAAACATATCCACATATATATGGTGTATCGTGACATGGACTAAACATATCCACATATATATGGTGTATCGTGACATGGACTAAACATATCCACATATATATGGTGTATGGTGACATGGACTAAACATATCCACATATATATGGTGTATCGTGACATGGACTAAACATATCCACATATATATGGTGTATCGTGACATGGACTAAACATATCCACATATATATGGTGTATCGTGACATGGACTAAACCAGGGGTCACCAACGCGGTGCCCGCGGGCACCAGGTAGCCCGTAAGGACCAGATAAGTAGCCTGCTGGCCTGTTCTAAAAATAGCTCAAATAGCAGCACTTACATGTGAGCTGCCTCTATTTTTAAAATTGTATTTATTTACTAGCAAGCGGCCTCGCTTTGCCCGACATTTTTAATTCTTTTTATTTTTTTTATTTTTTTTTATTCTAAGAGAGACAAAACTCAAATAAAATTTGAAAATCCAAGAAAATATTTTAAAGACTTGGTCTTCACTTGTTTAAATAATTTCTTTTTTTTTTTTTACTTTGCTTCTTATAACTTTCAGAAAGACAATTTTAGAGAAAAAATACAACCCTAAAAATGGTTTTAGGATTTTTAAACACGTATACCTTTTTACCTTTTAAATTCCTTCCTCTTCTTTCCTGACAATTTAAATCAATGTTCAAGTTTTTTTATTATTATTATTGTAAAGAATAATAAATACATTTTAATTTAATTCTTCATTTTAGCTTCTGTTTTTTCGACGAAGAATATTTGTGAAATATTTCTTCAAACTTATTATGATTAAAATTCAAAAAAATTATTCTGGCAAATCTAGAAAATCTGTAGAATCAAATTTAAATCTTATTTCAAAGTCTTTTGAATTTCTTTTAAAATTTTTCTTCTGGAAAATCTAGAAGAAATAATGATTTGTCTTTGTTAGAAATATAGCTTGGTCCAATTTGTTCTATATTCTAACAAAGTGCAGATTGGATTTTAACCTATTTAAAACATGTCATCAAAATTCTAAAATTAATCTTAATCAGGAAAAATGACTAATGATGTTCCATAAATTATTTTTTTAATTTTTTCAGAAAGATTCGAATTAGCTAGTTTTTCTCTTCTTTTTTTCGGTTGAATTTTGAATTTTAAAGAGTCGAAATTGAAGATAAACTATGTTTCAAAATTTAATTGTCATTTTTTTGTGTGTTTTCTCCTCTTTTAAACCGTTCAATTAAGTGTAAATATCATTAATTATTAATAATAACAAAGAGTTAAAGGTAAATTGAGAAAATTGGCTATTTCTGGCAATTTATTTAAGTGTGTATCAAACTGGTAGCCCTTCGCAATTAATCACTACCCAAGAAGTAGCTCTTGCTTTCAAAAAGGTTGCTGACCCCTGGACTAAACATATCCACATATTAATGAAAGACCGTATCGTCCTAAAACTGCTGTGTTTTTATTCCAGCTGAAGGCATGAGTGTGCGTGAAGCTTTCTGCGCGTAAACATTGGACTTAGCAAGGACGGCAATCTTGAGCCGCCTTGACAGCCGTGCAAGAATTGTTGTTACTGTCCAAAGGTGACACCGAGAATTCCCAGAAAAACGCAGAGCGCTCGTTCTTTTGTCGTGCAGGACACGGGGGTCCTCCCATAATGCCGCAGTGTTTCCAGAGGAATGTCAGTGCTGTTGTAGAGCAGCATGACTCAGACCGGGATGACCTGCCGACACAATACGGCCCTGCACACACCAGCTACTGTTATGCTAGCCTGTGACCTTGTGACCGCCAGCCCAGGCTAAGATAATGGAAAGGGTGACACGGAAGTCCTAGTTTAGTCCCGCGGTTATTACAGCTTCCATTTTTATCTTCACATCAAGTGTCTTCCTCCGCCCCCCCCCGACCACCATTTGCTCTTTAACAACTTCCTGAAGCTGTTGACGTGGACACCAGGCCTTTTTTTTTGGAAGCAAACCTGTCGTTTCATTCTAGTAGACCAGGGGTCGGCAACCCGCGGCTCCGGTCTTTGACCACTCTGATGCGGCTCAGCTGCATACTTGCCGACCCCCCGATTTTCCCAGGAGACTTGTGGATCTCATTGCCTCTCTAAGAAAACTCCAAGGGCAATTATAATCCTATTTTCACTCTAATTACTAAATAAAGGGCGTGCCCTAAATGCACCGCAGTAATTGTCCTCTACAGCATTTACAAACAGCGTGCCAGCCCGGCCACATGTTATATGTAGCTTTTACTTGCACACATAGGAGACAGCAAAGCATACTTACTCATCAGCCACACAGCTTACACTGACGGTAGTGTAACACAACAACCAATACCCAGAATCCCATGCAGCCCTAACTCTTCCGGTCTAGATTATACACCCCTGCTACCACCAAAACCCCCCACACATCAACCCTCCCCCCTCCGTGCGTCGGTTGAGCGGAAGAGTTAGGGCTGCATGGGATTCTGGGTATTTGTTGTGTTGTGTTTATGTTGTGCTACAGTGCAGATGTTCTCCAGAAATGTGTTTGTCATTCTTTTTTGGTGTGGGTTCAAAGTGTGGCGCATATTTGTAACGTAACAGTGTTAAAGTTGTTTTTGTACGGCTACCGTCAGTGTAAGCTGTGTGGCTGTTGAAGTAGTACACCTTGCTGTCACTTAAGTGAGCAAGCTGAAGCTGCATTCTACATGTGGTCGAACAGGTACACTGTTTGGGCAGACTGTAGAGGGCGCCAAAAGCAGTGCCATCACGACCTGATATTCGGGAGTCTCCCGGAATTAATGAGAGGATTGGCAAGTATGACGCTATCAAGCGCCATTCATTCAAAACTCGCGGGCCGCACTAACATCAAATTTCCATTTTAAGGTGCGTGCCGGTGCGTGTGTCTGAGACCCCTGGTTAACATAGCACAAAGCAATTTAAGCTTTGTATGCGGTGTTTTTCATTTTTAAATTTAATTTTGTTTTTTGTGGCTCCCATTATATTCTTTAATTTGTGAAACTTGCCAAAATGGCTCTTTGAGTGGTAAAGGTTGCCGACCCCTGTAGTAGACCATCTTATAAAAGGTAAACTGTCATGATCCTTGGTCCGGATCATGTTTTTGTGTTTTCTGTTAGTTTTGGACTCCTTTAGTTTCTGTTTGTGCACCTCCTGACTTTGATTTGGTTGCCATGGTTGCACATTATGTTCACCTGTCTCTGATTAGTGTTCGGCGGCTCACCTGCTTCCCGAGCACTAATCAGAGGGATTATTTAAGCCTGCCTTTGCCGGTCAGTCGGCCTGGCGTCATTACTTGCTTCATGCAACCTGCTACGTACCGTATTTTTCGGAGTATAAGTCGCTCCGGAGTATAAGTCGCACCGGCCGAAAATGCATAATAAAGAAGGGAAAAAACATATATAAGTCGCACTGGAGTATAAGTCGCATTTTTTGGGGAAATGTATTTGATAAAAGCCAACAGCAAGAATAGACATTTGAAAGGCAATTTAAAATGTCTAAAGAATAGTGAACAACAGGCTGAATAAGTGTACCTTATATGAGGCATAAATAACCAACTGGTATGTTAACGTAACATATTATGGTAAGAGTCATTCAAATAACTATAACATATAGAACATGCTATACGTTTACCAAACAATCTGTCACGCCTAATCGCTAAATCCCATGAAATCTTATACGTCTAGGCCAGGGGTCAGCAACCTTTTTGAAAGCAAGAGCTACTTCCTGGGTAGTGATTAATGCGAAGGGCTACCAGTTTGATACACACTTAAATAAATTGCCAGAAATAGCCAATTTGCTCAATTTACCTTTAACTCTATGTTATTATTAATAATTAATGATATTTACACTTAATTGAACGGGTTAAAAGAGGAGAAAACACGAAAAAAATGACAATTAAATTTTGAAACATAGTTTATCTTCTATTTCGACTCTTGAAATTTCAAAATTCAACCGAAAAAAAGAAGAGAAAAACTTAAAAAAAAGAATTTATGGAACATCATTAGTAATTTTCCCTGATTAAGACAATTTTAGAATTTTGATTAAATAGGTTAAAATCCAATCTACACTTTGTTAGAATATATAACAAATTGGACCAAGCTATATTTCTAACAAAGACAAATCATTATTTCTTCTAGATTTTCCAGAACAAAAATTTTAAAAGAAATTCAAAATACTTTGAAATAAGATTTAAATTTGATTCTACAGATTTTCTAGATTTGCCAGAATAATTTTTTTGAATTTCAATCATAATAAGTTTGAAAAAATATTTCACAAATATTCTTTGTCGAAAAAACAATAGCTAAAATGAAGAATTAAATTAAAATGTATTTATTATTCTTTACAATAAAAAAAAATACATTTACTTGAACATTGATTTAAATTGTCAGGAAAGAAGAGGAAGGAATTTAAAAGGTAAAAAGGTATATGTGTTTAAAAATCCTAAAATCCTTTTTAAGGTTGTATTTTTTCTCTAAAATTGTCTTTCTGAAAGTTATAAGAAGCAAAGTCAAAAAAATAATGAATTTATTTAAACAAGTGAAGACCAAGTCTTTCAAATATTTTCTTGGATTTTCAAATTCTATTTGAGTTTTGTCTCTCTTAGAATTAAAAATGTCGGGCAAAGCGAGACCAGCTTGCTAGTAAATAAATAAAATGTAAAAAATAGAGGCAGCTCACTGGTAAGTGCTGCTATTTGAGCTATTTTTAGAACAGGCCAGCGGGCTACTCATCTGGTCCTTACGGGCTACCTGGTGCCCGCGGGCACCGCGTTGGTGACCCCTGATCTAGTCTCTTACGTGAATGACATCAATAATATTATTTGATATTTTACGCTAATGTGTTAATCATTTCACACATAAGTCGCTCCTGAGTATAAGTCGCACCCCGGGCCAAACTATGGAAAAAAAACTGCGACTTATAGCCCGAAAAATACGGTAAGTTGTTTGTTTCATGCCAAAGTTACGTGACTATTTCTTGTCCATAGTCCATGCCATACTTGCCAACCCTCCCGTTTTTACCGGGAGACTCCCGGTATTCAGCGCCTCTCCCGACAACCTCCCGGCAGAGATTTTCTCCCGACAAACTCCCGGTATTCAGCCGGAGCTGGAGGCCACGCCCCCTCCAGCTCAATGCGGACCTGATTGGGGACAGCCTGTTCTCACGTCCGCTTTCCCACAATATAAACAGCGTGCCTGCCCAATGACGTCATAACTGTGGAATGCTCGAGGGCGAGTTCTTGGTTTCTTATGTGGGTTTATTGTTAGGCAGTTTCATTAACGTCCTCCCAGCGCGCTAACAACACACAACAACAGCAGTCACGTTTAGTCTACCGTAAAGCAGTTTGTCTGCCGTAAACAGTAATGTTGTGACACTCTTAAACAGGACAATACTGCCATCTACTGGATAGCCTCCAGAACACTGAAATTCAAGTAATTCTTTTATTTATATGTATAATAACATAAATATATATGTATATATATATATATATATATATATATATGTATATATATAGAGCTAGAATTCACTGAAAGTCAAGTATTTCATATATATATACACTACCGTTCAAAAGTTTGGGGTCACATTGAAATGTCCTTATTTTTGAAGGAAAAGCACTGTACTTTTCAATGAAGATAACTTTAAACTAGTCTTAACTTTAAAGAAATACACTCTATACATTGCTAATGTGGTAAATGACTATTCTAGCTGCAAATGTCTGCTTTTGGTGCAATATCTACATAGGTGTATAGAGGCCCATTTCCAGAAACTATCGCTCCAGTGTTCTAATGGTACAATGTGTTTGCTCATTGGCTCAGAAGGCTAATTGATGATTAGAAAAGCCTTGTGCAATCATGTTCACACATCTGAAAACACTTTAGCTCGTTACAGAAGCTACAAAACGGACCTTCCTTTGAGCAGATTGAGTTTCTGGAGCATCACATTTGTGGGGTCAATTAAACGCTCCAAATGGCCAGAAAAAGAGAACTTTCATCTGAAACTCGACAGTCTATTCTTGTTCTTAGAAATGAAGGCTATTCCACAAAATTGTTTGGGTGACCCCAAACTTTTGAACGGTAGTATATATATGTGTATATATATATATATATTTATAATTTATTAGGGCTGCAACAACTAATCGATTATAAAAATAGTTGCCGATTAATTTAGTCATCGATTCGTTGGATCTATGCTATGCGCATTCGCAGAGGCTTTTGAAAAAAAAAAAAGAAAAACTTTTTTTTTTTTTTTTTAATAAACCTTTATTTATAAACTGCAACATGTACAAACATCTGAGAAACAATCATCAACATAAGTATGGTGCCAGTATGCTGTTTTTTTTCAATAAAATACTGGAAAGGATAGAAATGTAGGTTGTCTCTTTTAGCCGATTATTAATCGATTAATCGAAGTAATAATCGACAGATTAATCGATTATCAAATTAATCGTTAGTTGCAGCCCTAATATATATATATATATATATATATATATATATATATATATATATATATATATATATATATATATATATATATATATATATATATATATATATATATATATACACACACATATATACTACCGTATACTACTACAGATTAATCTATTATCAAATTAATCGTTAGTTGCAGCCCTAATATATATATATATATATATATATATTAGGGCTGCAACTAACGATTAATTTGATAATCGATTAATCTGTAGTAGTATACGGTAGTATATATGTGTGTGTATATATATATATATATATATATATATATATATATATTAGGGCTGCAACTAACGATTAATTTGATAATCGATTAATCTGTCTATTATTACTTTGATTAATCGATTAATAATCGGCTAAAAGAGACAACCTACATTTCTATCCTTTCCAGTATTTTATTGGAAAAAAAACAGCATACTGGCACCATACTTATGTTGATGATTGTTTCTCAGATGTTTGTACATGTTGCAGTTTATAAATAAAGGTTTATTTAAAAAAAATATATTTTATTTTATTTTCAAAAGCCTCTGCGCATGCGCATAGCATAGATCCAACGAATCGATGACTAAATTAATCGGCAACTATTTTCATAATCGATTTTAATCGATTAGTTGTTGCAGCCCTAATATATATATATATATATATATATATATATATATATATATATATATATATATATATATATATATATATATATATATATATATATATATATATATATATATATATATATATATATATATATATATATATATATATATATATATATATATATATATATATATATATATGAAATACTTGAGTTGGTGAATTCTAGCTTAAATATATTCCCCTCTTAACCATGCCCCCAACCACGACCCCACCCCCCACCTCCCGGTATCGGAGGTCTCAAGGTTGGCAAGTATGGTTACGTGACTATTTCTTGTCCATAGTCCATGCTAAGTGTTAGCTTTAGCTTCGAGTGCGATCAGGCACGTTGTTCTGTCGGCACGTTTTCTGTTTTTTGTACCTTTTTGATAATCAAATCATGTTCCTACCTGCACGCCTTGTCCAGAGTAGTCCGTCTGCATTCCTGGGAGAACGAACCCCCGCAGTAAACTACGAAAGCCCCGACGTGACATAAACTTGGTTATACTTCAGAGTAAGGCTGCAACTAACGATTAATTTGATAATCGATTAATCTGTCGATTATTACTTTGATTAATAATCGGATAAAAGAGACAATTTACATTTTTATCCTTTCCAGTATTTTGTTGAAAAAAAACCCCAGCATACTGGCACCATACTTATTTTGGTTATTGTTTCTCAGCTGTTTGTACATGTTGCAGTTTATAAATAAAGGTTTATTAAAAAAAAAAAAATACATAATAATAAAAATTAAAAAAATTGCCTCTGCGCATGCACATAGCATAGATCCAACGAATCGATGACTATATTAATCGTCAACTATTTTTATAATCGATTTTAATCGATTAGTTGTTGCAGCCCTACTTCAGAGTAGTCAGTGTACAGCTTGTATACATTTACTATGCGGTTACAATGCGTCAACACACAGTAGTTATTGTCTAAACAGCTGGCAACACAAGTGAGTCAACTCCACAGTGAACATATCCAGATTATTCTTGCTGTGAGCATCATTATTATAGCACTGCCTTAAAGGGGAGCTGCACTTTTATTTATTTATTTATTTATTTATATATTTTTGTTGTCCTGTCCCTAGATGCCCATATCGGCTGTTCACATTTACTTTACAAAAGAGAAGTGTGGGATACTTCTCTTGTTGCCTTATTTGTATTTGACTTTATTAAATGTATTTATATTATCATTTGGTGCAGCCGGGCCGGAGCAGGAGGGGATAGAAAGAGGTAAAAAAGGAAGACCGAGGGGGGAATTGTGTGGACAAGAGGGGGATTAGACAGAGAGAGTAATATGAAGGTGATGGAGGTTTGTGTGGGCTCCTTATTTTGTTGGAAAACTGCCTCAAAATGAATCTTTACCCTCCATGAACCACAGCTCCCTAGTTGATGGCAGCACTCGTGCAGCCTTAGCCCATCAGGCTACCATCACCATGCTTGACTGCGACTGTTTTTGAACTTTTGAGCGGACGGTGTTCCAATATTTACCGGAAAAAAGGTGAGGTCCTTCATACGTGGTCCACAGTCAGACTTCCGCAGGCTTGTTTAAAGGCCTACTGAAAGCCACTACTAGCGACCACGCAGTCTGATAGTTTATATATCAATGATGACATCTTAACATTATAACACATGCCAATACGGCCGGGTTAACTTATAAAGTGACATTTTAAATTTTCCGCTAAACTTCCGGTTCGAAACGCCTCTGAGGGTTGACGTATGCGCGTGACGTCAATCATTGACACGGAAGTATTCGGACACCATTGAAGTCAATACGAAATAGCTCTGTTTTCATCAGTATTCTGGACATCTGTGTTGGTGAATCTGTTGCAATTTGTTCATTGCATTATGGAGAAAGAAGCTGAGCAAGCAAAGAAGAAAGTTGTCGGTGCGAAGCGTCTATTTTGCGAGGGAAGTCAGCAACAACACGTACACAGCCGGCGCTTCTTTGTTTACATTCCCGAAAGATGCAGTCAAGATGGAAGAACTCGGACAACAGAGACTCTTACCAGGAGGACTTTGATTTGGATACACAGTTGCGATAACGTGAGTACACAGCTGCGCTTCCAAACATTTGATTGCTTGCCAGTACGTGCGTGTCACGTACGTAACTTTGGTTAAATATATAAGCTTTATGAACCTTGGGTTAGGTGAAGGGTTGTTTGGGCTGAGTGATTGTGTGTGTTGTGCAGGTGTTTGAATTGTATTGGCGGGTTATATATACGGGATCCCGTCGATATTACCCGCTCGAGCTATAACTAGCTCGAGCTAGTAGCTAGGAGCTAGCATTACAAACACCTAGGTGTTTTTATGCGGGATTCATTTGTGGCATATTAAATATAAGCCTGGTTGTGTTGTGGCTAATAGAGTATATATATGTCTTGTGTTTATTTACTGTTGTAGTCATTCCCAGCTGAATATCAGGTCACCCCCGGCTCTCACAGCATCTTCCACTCCCCACTAGTCCTTCACTTGCACTTTCCTCATTTAAAAATCTTTCATCCTCGCTCAAATTAATGGGGAAATCGTCGCTTTCTCGGTCCGAATCTCTCTCACTTCATGCGGCCATCATTGTAAACAATAGGGAACTTTGCGTATATGTTCAACTGACTACGTCACGCTACTTCCGGTAGGGGCAAGCCTTTTTTTTATCAGATACCAAAAGTTGCGATCTTTATCGTCGTTGTTCTATACTAAATCCTTTCAGCAAAAATATGGCAATAACGCGAAATGATCAAGTATGACACATAGAATAGATCTGCTATCCCCGTTTAAATAAAAAAAATTCATTTCAGTAGGCCTTTAATCCAACTATTGTACGGCTCAATGTGGCCCCGCCCTTCATCCACTTGATGCTTGCTTAACCCCCCCCCCCCCCCCCCCCCCCACCAAGGGCTGCATTAGACTTTTAGATTTGGGTGTAAAATGGCGTGCGGGCAGCTTGGATCGCTGTCAATGAGCCATCGGATCGGAAAGTTCTCTTTCGGGTAACTGCTACTGTCTCCCCCTTCTTCACCTTTCTATCATGGAACAAATGATTTGGCCTCCACTTTAATGGGATTAGTGTGTCCCCTCCCTCTCTCATCCTTCACTTCCCCCCTCTTTTGGAGCGCTGCTCAAGTGCTTCATCTCCATGAAAAGGTTTAAAACTGAATGAATGAGGGGGTAAACGAGGATTTGAGAGCTCCGGCCCACCTCTCCCTCGCGTTTGGGCTTTTAAGAATGAATTTGACCTGCTGCTTTACGCTAATGTGATGCTGCGTCTTACGCCAATCGAGGCCAAATGGACTCGCTTAATCATCAGCAGGCGTCCCAGCGCTTGAGCCCAGATAACTCCCAGACGCCCCGGATTAGCGTGCTCGATATCCACGGGCCTAATGACTCCGAAGCCAGTTAATCAGGCCCCCTCCGCCGGTGTCTTGTCCCGGGCGCGATTAAAGGAGGCCCAGACGAGAAGGCAGAAAGAAACACCAGCCAGTCAGCCCATCTGGAGACCAAGCGCTCAACATATGATCTTCATTTGTGGCCGTTGTCATTCAAATAGACCATAAGTTGGACCATTATGATGAGAGGATATTTTTATGTCATTACGGCATGGTGTTCCATTTCCTGTCTGTAGTTTTTGCAAGGATGCTCCCAAAAACCAATTTCATTATGAGCGCAAATATACGAGCATACGTAAGTCGACTCCATATACAGCAGGGGTCAGCAACCTTTTTGAAAGCAAGAGCTACTTCTTGGGTACTGATTAATGCGAAGGGCTACCAGTTTGATACACACTCAAATAAATTGCCAGAAATAGCCAATTTGCTCAATTTACCTTTAACTCTATGTTATTATTAATAATTAATGATATTTACACTTAATTGAACGGGTTAAAAGAGGAGAAAACACGAAAAAAATGACAATTAAATTTTGAAACATAGTTTATCTTCAATTTCGACTCTTGAAATTTCAAAATTCAACCGAAAAAAAGAAGAGAAAAACTTAAAAAAAAGAATTTATGGAACATCATTAGTAATTTTCCCTGATTAAGACAATTTTAGAATTTTGATTGAATAGGTTATAATCCAATCTGCACTTTGTTAGAATATATAACAAATTGGACCAAGCTATATTTCTAACAAAGACAAATCATTATTTCTTCTAGATTTTCCAGAACAAAAATTTTAAAAGAAATTCAAAAGACTTTGAAATAAGATTTAAATTTGATTCTACAGATTTTCTAGATTTGCCAGAATAATTTTTTTGAATTTTAATCATAATAAGTTTGAAGAAATATTTCACAAATATTCTTTGTCGAAAAAACAGAAGCTAAAATGAAGAATTAAATTAAAATGTATTTATTATTCTTTACAATAAAAAAAATACATTTACTTGAACATTGATTTAAATTGTCAGGAAAGAAGAGGAAGGAATTTAAAAGGTAAAAAGGTATATGTGTTTAAAAATCCTAAAATCCTTTTTAAGGTTGTATTTTTTCTCTAGAATTGTCTTTCTGAAAGTTATAAGAAGCAAAGTCAAAAAAATAATGAATTTATTTAAACAAGTGAAGACCAAGTCTTTAAAATATTTTCTTGGATTTTCAAATTCTATTTGAGTTTTGTCTCTCTTAGAATTAAAAATGTCGGGCAAAGCGAGACCAGCTTGCTAGTAAATAAATAAAATGTAAAAAATAGAGGCAGCTCACTGGTAAGTGCTGCTATTTGAGCTATTTTTAGAACAGGCCAGCGGGCTACTCATCTGGTCCTTACGGGCTACCTGGTGCCCGCGGGCACCGCGTTGGTGACCCCTGGTGTAGAATAATCGTCATAGAAGTACAATTCATAGAAAAGTTGCAGATGACTTACAAACCCCGTTTCCATATGAGTTGGGAAATGGTGTTCGATGTAAATATAAATGGAATACAATGATTTTCAAATCATTTTCAAGCCATATTCAGTTGAATGCACTACAAAGACAACATATTTGATGTTCAAACTCATAAACTTTATTTTTTTTTTGCAAATAATAATTAACTTAGAATTTCATGGCTGCAACACGTGCCAAAGTAGTTGGGAAAGGGCATGTTCACCACCGTGTTACATGGCCTTTCCTTTTAACAACACTCAGTAAAGGTTTGGGAAGTGAGGAGACACATTTTTGAAGTGGAATTCTTTCCCATTCTTGCTTGATGTACAGCTTAAGTTGTTCAACAGTCCGGGGGTCTCCCTTCTGCTATTTTACGCTTCACACATTTTCAATGTCTGGACTACAGGCAGGCCAGTCTAGTACCCGCACTCTTTTACTATGAAGCCACGTTGATGTAACACGTGGCTTGGCATTGTCTTGCTGAAATAAGCAGGGGCGTCCATGGTAACGTTGCTTGGATGGCAACATATGTTGCTGTATGTACCTTTCAGCATTAATGGTGCCTTCACAGATGTGTAAGTTACCCATGTCTTGGGCACTAATACACCCCCATACCATCACACATGCTGCCTTTTACACTTTGCGCCTAGAACAATCCGGATGGTTCTTTGCCTCTTTGGTCCGGAGGACACGACGTCCACAGTTTCCAAAAAACAATTTGAAATGTGGACTGGTCAGACCACAGAACACTTTTCCACTTTGTATCAGTCCATCATAGATGAGCTCAGGCCCAGCGAAGCAGACGGCGTTTCTGGGTGTTGTTGATAAACGGTTTTCGCCTTGCATAGGAGAGTTTTAACTTGCACTTACAAATGTAGCGACCAACTGTAGTTACTGACAGTGGGTTACTGAAGTGTTCCTGAGCCCGTGTGGTGATATCCTTTACACACTGATGTGGCTTGTTGATGCAGTACAGCCTGAGGGATGGAAGGTCACGGGCTTAGCTGCTTACGTGCAGTGATTTCTCCACATTCTCTGAACCCTTTGATGATATTACGGAGCGTAGATGGTGAAATCCCTAAATTCCTTGCAATAGCTGCTTGAGAAAGGTTTTTCTTAAACTGTTCAACAATTTGCTCAGGCATTTGTTGACAAAGTGGTGACTCTCGCCCCATCCTTGTTTGTGAATGACTGAGCATTTCATGGAATCTACTTTTATACCCAATCATGGCACCCACCTGTTCCCAATTTGCCTGTTCACCTGTGGGATGTTCCAAATAAGTGTTTGATGAGCATTCCTCAACTTTATCAGTATTTATTGCCACCTTTCCCAACTTCTTTGTCACGTGTTGCTGCCATCAAATTCTAAAGTTAATGATTATTTGCTAAAAAAATTTTTTTTTATCAGTTAGAACATGAAATATGTTGTCTTTGTAGCATATTCAACTGAATATGGCTTGAAAATGATTTGCAAATCATTGTATTCCGTTTATATTTACATCTAACACACTTTCCCAACTCATATAGAAACGGGGTTTGTACATTTTGTCATGTGAGAACTGAAAAACAGACGAAAACAAACCATTATAAAACCATCTTATTTTGCATGGTGCCTTTTTGGCCTAATGTATCTAAAATGATACATGGCTCCAGCGTGTCCTCGGACGGACGTGTGGAGGGGAGACGGTCCTGTTGTTGTTGTTGTTGTAGTGAAATATGTCAAAAGAGGACCTGAGAGATAGTGGTGGGCAAGTTTAAGTGGGAGGCACCGCATCTTCCTGCCTCTAGAGGGCAGCCTTGTCATCAACAAACAGGAAAGCAATCTTTCCATGCTGAAGTCACCCCCGCCTGTTGCTGTAACCACGCTCACACACACACACACACACAATGCTGTGTTGTTCTTGTGGGGACGTGAACATGGTCCGTGATGACCAAATAAGACTGGGCTCTTGTGCACAAACATCCGAGCAAGACGCCGCGCTGCAAAGGATGTCATCAGTCAGTAACTATCACATCTTTTCCCCCTCCAACCAAGCACCAAGCACAGCTTTTATTAGGGTTTGAAACACTGCTTGGTATCACCAGCAGCTTTCCTAGACTTGTCTTTGCTTCTTGCTGCTTACCCAAGTGTTTGTCCTTGGTTTATGATTTGAAAAAAGTCAAACTATCAGGATCTGGAACTAACTAAACAAAATATTGTCAGTATCAGCTGTTGTTGGTAACTAACTAACCTGCATTTGTAGTGTCATGACTAGGGGTGTAACGGTACGTGTATTTGTATCGAACCGTTTCGGTACGGGGGTTCCGGTTCGGTTCGGAGGTGTACCGAACGAGTTTCCACACGTAACGCGCGTTGTGTAAACAATGCACACCGAGGCACAACACACGGCATGCTAGCAGCTAACGGGCTAGGATAGACTGACCATACGTCCTCTTTTCACCGGTCAACAAAAGCACCTTGAGGATTCTGGCGGGAACTCTCGTTCGACCCTTTTTCGATTACGCATGCACCTCCTGGTACCCTAGCACCTCCAAAACCCTCAGAACAAGCTAGTCAGGTTACTTCTAGACCTCCACCCCAGATCCCACCTCACTCCTACCCACTTCTCTAAAGTGGGCTGGCTCAGGGTGGAGGACAGAGTTAAACAACTTGCACTGAGCCTGGTCTATAAAATCCACTACACCTCCCTGATACCGAAGTACATGTCAAACTACTTCCTTAACGTGAATGACCGCCATAACCACAACACCAGGGGGTGCTCCACTAACCACGTTAAACCCAGATTCCGAACTAACAAAGGTCTTAACTCATTCTCTTTCTATGCCACATCAATATGGAATGCGCTCCCAACAGGTATAAAAGAAAGGGCATCTCTATCCTCCTTCAAAACCGCAATAAAAGTTCACCTCCAGGCAGCTACAACCCTAAACTAACACCCTCCCCGGATTGCTAATAATCAAATGTAAACAATCAAATGCAGATACTTTTTCTTATGCCTTCTGATCTCTCTCTCTTTCTTTCTTTCTTTCTTTCTTTCTTTCTTTCTTTCTTTCTTTCTTTCTTTCTTTCTTTCTTTCTTTCTTTCTTTCTTTCTTTCTTTCTTTCTTTCTTTCTTTCTTTCTTTCTGTCTTTCTTTCTCTCTTTCTTTCCCTCTTTCTTTCTTTCTTTCTTTCTTTTTCTTTCTTTCTTTCTTTCTTTTTCTTTCTTTCTTTTTCTTTCTTTCTCTTTCTTTCTTTCTTTCTTTCTCTTTCTTTCTTTCTTTCTTTCTTTCTTTCTTTCTTTCTTTCTTTCTTTCTTTCTTTCTTTCTCTTTCTTTCTTTCTTTCTTTATCTTTCTTTCTCTTTCTTTCTTTCTTTCTTTCTTTCTCTTTCTTTCTCTTTCTTTCTCTTTCTTTCTTTCTTTCTCTTTCTTTCTTTCTTTCTTTCTCTTTCTTTCTTTCTTTCTTTTTCTTTCTTTCTTTTTCTTTCTTTCTTTCTTTCTCTTTCTTTCTTTCTTTCTTTCTTTCTTTTTCTTTCTTTCTTTCTCTCTCTTTCTTTCTCTCTCTTTCTTTCTCTCTCTCTCTCTTTCTTTCTTTCTTTCTTTCTCTCTTTCTTTCTTTCTCTCTCTTTCTTTCTTTCTTTCTCTCTCTCTCTTTCTTTCTTTCTCTCTCTTTCTTTCTCTCTCTTTCTTTCTTTCTCTTTCTTTCTCTCTCTTTCTCTCTCTCTCTTTCTTTCTCTCTCTCTCTTTCTCTTTTTCTCTTTATCTTTCTTTCTTTCTTTCTCTCTTTCTCTCTTTCTCTCTTTCTCTCTTTTTCTCTTTCTCTTTCTCTCTCCACTACTTGATGTCTATATCTGATAGTATATATCTGTATCATGAATCAATTTAAGTGGACCCCGACTTAAACAAGTTGAAAAACTTATTGGGGTGTTACCATTTAGTGGTCAATTGTACGGAATATGTACTTCACTGTGCAACCTACTAATAAAAGTCTCAATCAATCAAACATGTCCTCTTTTGCGGAGCTGTCAGGGCGGAGTTTCTTAAATGCCTCAAATGTCCGGCATTTTGAGTTAGGGTTGCGTGTATTTTCAATGTACGTTCAGGGTTGAGAAGGGGTTAAAAACAAAACAAACAGCAGCATTGGTGAGGGAGGGGCAGAGAGAGAGAGAGAGAGTTATGATAAACGCGCATGCGTCGCCAGGCTCTGCTTTTTATCCATAGATTTATCACATTTAATTTTGTATTATCTATAGCAGGGGTGTCAAAAGTGTGCCCCGGAGGCCATTTGCGGCCCACAGCTAATTATTTTAAAGGCCCACGGCACATTCTAAAAATACTATTCGAACAAACAAAAACATAACAAAAGTGAAATAAAAAAGTTTTAATGTCATTTAGAAAAAGTTGCAATGTTGACTAATAAAACAAAGCTGTTTTTTTTTCTCTTTCAAACTGTCATTGCTCAAAACATAATATTGAATCAAAATCAATGTTATCATGAATTATTGACCTATCCAAGGTTCCCATTACTTCACATCAAATATTACACTAAGAAAAATATTTTTGGTGGAAGATTTAGCAAATTTGGTAAATAAAACACCCAAAAATGTATATTTTGTTGTTTTCTTACTGTACCGAGAATGAACCGAACCGTGACCTCTAAACCGAGGTACGTACCGAACCCAAATGTTTGTGTAGCGTTACACCCGAGTCATGAGTGATTAGCATCCAGCAGCTTAAACCATTTAGAAGTCATTGATGTCAATTGTTTTACAAATTGAGAACCGGAAGTAAACATTTTTGTTAGTCATTTGCTATGACGTAGAACAGGGGTTGGATTAAAAATAAACTTTTCTTCTTCCTTCTCGGACATGTCAAAATATCATTGAAACTAGAGACGTCCGATAATGGCTTTTTTACCGACATTCCGATATTGTCCAACTCTTAATTACCGACTCCGATATCAAGCGATACCGATATATACAGTGGTGGAATGAACACATTATTATGCCTAATTTTGTTGTGATGCCCCGCTGGATGCATTAAACAATGTAACAAGGTTTTCCAAAATAAATCAACTCAAGTTATGGAAAAAAGTGCCAACATGGCACTGCCATATTTATTATTGAAGTCACAAAGTGCATTATTTGTTTTAACATGCCTCAAAACAGCAGCTTGGAATTTGGGACATGCTCCTGAGACAGCTTGAGGTGGGCGGGGGTGGTATATTGTAGCGTCCCGTAGGAGTTAGTGCTGCAAGGGGTTCTGGGTATTTGTTGTGTTGTGTTTATGTTGTGTTACGGTGCGGATGTTCTCCCCAAATGTGTTTGTCATTCTTGTTTGGTGTGGGTTGACAGTGTGGCGCATATTTGTAACAGTGTTTATACGGCTACCCTCAGTGTGACCTGTATGGCTGTTGACCAAGTATGAATGTCATACATTTTACTTTTTGAAACCGAAACCGATAATTTCCGATATTACATTTTAAAGCATTTATCGGCCGGCCGATATTATCGGACATCCCTAATTGAAACAGATGCACAGATCATTTTTTTTTCACAAATCGCAACACGGACTCAATGATTGTTTTGACACACAGGAATGTAAATAGGAACGCACAAATTGAACACGGACAAGTGGGTCTATTTACGCGAGCACACACAGATTGAGATATCGTCTTGCTGCAATAATACGTCAGTGTTTCCCATAAACTGGCAAGATACCTGTGGCGGTGGGGGCGTGGCTATGGGCGTGGTCACATGACATCATCGAGTAATTTGCATAATTTACTACAATGTTATGATTTTCTCTAAAAAGGCTAAAAAAATGTATACTTACTAATTAATGATAACAGTTTAGTTTTAAACGTCCATCCATCCATTTTACAATATAATTACAACACTTTATGTACATATTTATATACAGATTTGAACAATAATTTATTCACTGAAATATATTTATTAATTGTGGTTCTTACAAAAAATATATCTTATAAAATATAAAAGCTAAAATGTCTCTTAAAGCTCTGCCCCTTTAATTAGTGCATACTAAATAATGTAACTTTAGCCTACTACTACAACCATATTATTTACCAGCAACATAAAGTGAAACAGAGGCAGAGGTGTCCTGCCACAGTCAGTAACAAATAAACAGAAAACAGTAGTGGTCAAATACAAATAAGGCAACAAGAGAAGTATCCTACACTTCTCTTTTGTAAAGTAAATGTGAACAGCTTATATGGGCATCTACATCAACTATATGATCTGCCTGAGAAGCTGGACAGGACAAAAAAAAATAAAACATTTTTTATTTTTTTTTATTTTTATTTGTGGCGGACGTAATTCTTTTGTGGCGGGCCGCCACAAATAAATGAATGTGTGGGAAACACTCTACGTCCTTCCAAAAATGATTAAGTCAAGTTGACTGAGAAACTGCTGAGGAGAAGCGAAACAAGTCCTTCTGGTTTGTGTGTGGGTGTGGGGGTAGGGGTGGGTGTGGGTGTGGGTGTGTGCGTGCGGTGGTGAGGCCCGGCTTACAATTGAGTGTGGTTTGCTCCTTTCAACATCTAATTAAGTTGAGTTTTGTGTCATTGCTCAAACGTAGGGGTTTTTTTTCAGTTCTTTGGCGTCTTGGGTTGTTCTTTTAAGCCTTGTGTAATGTTCTTATTGTTGTTACTCAGCCAGCGTTTGTGGGTCTGATGGACCCAGTGTTTCCCACACATTCATTTATTTGTGGCGGCCCGCCACGAAAGAATTACGTCCACCACAAATAAAATAAAAAATAAATAAATAAAAAAATTAAAATTAAAAAAAATATTTTTTTTTTCCGTCCTGTCCAGCTTCTCAGGCAAATCATATAGTTGATGTAGATGCTCATATCGGCTGTTCACATTTACTTGAAGTGTACTGACTGTGGCAGGACACCTCTGCCTCTGTTTCACTTTATGTTGCTGGTAAATAATATGGTTGTAGTAGTAGGCTAAAGTTAAATTATTTAGTATGCACTAATTAAAGGGGCAGAGCTTTAAGAGACATTTTAGCTAGGGATGTCCGATAATGGCTTTTTGCCGATATCCGATATTCCGATATTGTCCTACTCTTTAATTACCGATATCAACCGATACCGATATCAACCGATATATACAGTCGTGGAATTAACACATTATTATGTCTAATTTGGACAACCAGGTATGGTGAAGATAAGGTACTTTAAAAAAAAAAAATTATAAAATAAAATAAGATAAATAAATTAAAAACATTTTCTTGAATAAAAAAGAAAGTACAACAATATAAAAACAGTTACATAGAAACTAGTAATGAATGAAAATTTGTAAAATTAACTGTTAAAGGTTAGTACTATTAGTGGAGCAGCAGCACGCACAATCATGTGTGCTTACGGACTGTATCCCTTGCAGACTGTATTGATATATATTGATATATAATGTAGGAAGCAGAATATTAATAACAGAAAGAATGAGGAGGGAGGTTTTTTGGGTTGGTGCATTAATTGTAAGTGTATCTTGTGTTTTTTATGTTGATTTAATTTAAAAAAAAAAAAAAAAAAACGATACTGATAATAAAAAAAACGATACCGATAATTACCGATATTACATTTTAACGCATTTATCGGCCGATAATATCGGCAGGCTGATATTATCGGACATCCCTAATTTTAGCTTTTATATTTTATAAGATATATTTTTTGTAAGAACCACAATTAATAAATATATTTCAGTGAATAACTTATTGTTCAAATCTGAATATAAATATGTACATAAAGTGTTGTAATTATATTGTAAAATGGATGGATGGACGTTTAAAACTAAACTGTTATTACTAATTAGTAAGTATACATTTTTTGAGCCTTTTTAGAGAAAATCATATCATTGTAGTAAATGATGCAAATTACTCGATGATGTCATGGTGACCACGCCCATAGCCACGCCCCCACCGCCACAGGTATCTTGGCAGTTTATGGGAAACACTGTGGACCCTGTTGCATTTTGTGGCTTTTAATGCCTCACAATCAAACACTTTTATGTTCAAATACTGAACAGATGTTTACCTTATCCCAATAAACATCTGTTCAGTATGTTAACATAAAAGTCTTTGCTTTATCTGATTTTAAGGAACACTAAAACACAACCTCTCACTAATGTCTGATTGAATGCTAAAACGCTATGACAGACCGCCTTAATTTAAAAATCCTTTTCAAGCCATATTCAGTTGAATGCACTACAAAGCCGACGGCGTTTCTGGGTGTTGTTGATAAACGTTTTTCGCCTTGCATAGGAGAGTTTTAACGTGCACTTACAGATGTAGCGACCAACTGTAGTTACTGACAGTGGGTTTCTGAAGTGTTCCATGTGGTGATATCCTTTACACACTGATGTGGCTTGTTGATGCAGTACAGCCTGAGGGATGGAAGGTCACGGGCTTAGCTGCTTACGTGCAGTGATTTCTCCACATTCTCTGAACCCTTTGATGATATTACGGAGCGTAGATGGTGAAATCCCTAAATTCCTTGCAATAGCTGCTTGAGAAAGGTTTTTCTTAAACTGTTCAACAATTTGCTCAGGCATTTGTTGACAAAGTGGTGACCCTCGCCCCGTCCTTGTTTGTGAATGACTGAGCATTTCATGGAATCTACTTGTATACCCAATCATGGCACCCACCTGTTCCCAATTAGCCTGCACACCTGTGGGATGTTCCTAATAAGTGTTTGATGAGCATTCCTCAACTTTATCAGTATTTATTGCCACCTTTCCCAACTTCTTTGTCACGTGTTGCTGCCATCAAATTCTAAAGTTAATGATTATTTGCACACACAAAAAAAATGTTTATGAGTTTGAACATGAAATATGTTGTCTTTGTAGCATATTCAACTGAATGTGGCTTGAAAAGGATTTGCAAAATATTGTATTCCGTTTATATTTACATCTAACACCATTTCCCAACTCATATGGAAACGGGGTTTGTAATAACTTCACTCCTTCTCTGTGCTTCCACTTGGCGTATTACAAGTGGGGGCCTCTCGTTACCCCCCTGGGCGGCCTATAGGACCTCTTTCCTCTTTTAGTTGGCACGTGGCTCTGCTGTCATTTGACAACGCCGTCTAATCTTAGCTTGCTGAACCTTACCCTCCGTGCACCGGAGGACTGGCGTTGTGTCTGCTTGGGGGTGTTGTGGGCAGGGTGGACGTCGGCAATGAGGCTGACAGGTAAGCTGCACGTGCACGGCTGACATTTAGGCCGGGACGAGTTCCCCCAGATCAGAGTTGATATGCAGCTAGTTTGAAAGTTGCTGTGGTCTGTAATTGCTCTAATTATAGCTGGCCGTCTACGTGCCTAAAGTGCAGAGGTCTGAAGCTGCTAGTTTGATTAGTTTCATTACATTTTTTGAGGACGTGTTCCTCTGAGGATTTCCCCTTTCCCTCCTCCAGGTGTGCACCCATGGAGCAGGACCGCTGGCAGGTGTCGGGTCAGTCCAAACAGGTTTCGCTTGAAGTTTGCATTTTGTGGGTTTGGTCGCTGGCTGCCGTCATGGGAGAGCGGCGGCATGAAATATGTGCACTGGCCGTGTTTGTGTCCACGCTGTCCCTTTTTCGGGAGGTCTTACTATTTAGGTCACGCTGACTGACACTTGTTGGACTCCAAAAGTACAAATATTGTGTGTTAGTCACAGTTCTTGCACTGCAAAAAGTCAGTGTTCAAAAAGAAGAAGAAAAAATACAAAAATGAGGGGTATTTTACTTGAACTAAGCAAAGTTATCTGCCAATAGAACAAGAAAATGTGGCTTGTCAAGACTTTCCAAAACAAGTCAAATTAAAGCTGCAAGCAGCGTTGGTCGGGTCCGCATTTTGGCAGGTGCTAGTCCTAGGTGTCCCAATACTTTTGTCCAGTGGTAGTCCTGAGTGAGACCTACATAGAGGTTTTTGTTTCGTGTCTCTACGATATTCGTACTGGGAGTTAGAGGAAGTTGTGTAGTGTACTACCTTCTCTGCGTTCTGTGCTCACGCTGGTGCTTTTTGCTTTTAAGCAGCCATCTTAAAACAGCAGCGGAGCAACTTTAGTGCTGAGGGTCTTTGAAGGCACGTAAAATCAAAACCGTAGCACGTATCAAAATTCCCTTCACAACTTTTAATCAGAATCCAATCCAATCCAATCCACTTTATTTATATAGCACATTTACACAACAAGAATGTTTCCAAAGTGCTGCACAGCCATGTTAAAAACAATATTAAAAACAATATTAAAAACTATATTAAAAACAATATTAAAAACAATATTATGCTACACCAATGACTGAATAAAAACAACGAATAAATGAATAGAAAACCAATACAGAGACAATATATATATATTCAGAAGGGTTCAATCTTTCTCTCCTGTAGCAGTTTGAAGCCGAAACGACAAACGCCCTCGGAGGAGATAACGTTTGATGTTTGGTGACCGGTTGTAACAAAAATTTCGTTTTGAAGGAGGAATAGCAAACTTCCTGTTGATTTTTGCTGAAGGATGTCAATCTATGAAATGTAGGTCTAGGAGAGACCTACGTAGAGGTATTTGTTTCATGTCTCTAAGACGTTCCTACTGGAAGTTACAAGCAGTTTTGTCCGAGTTTTCCTCTGAGGAGCAGTTTTTTCTCTGTTTTTTTCAAAAATTATATAGAGCACAATTTTGAGTTTTGGGGTTCGTTTTTTTTTAGATCGCAAATTCCAACTGTCCCAATGTGTGTGAGAAGTTTGGTGAGTTTTGAAGTATTTTAAGGGGGTCAAATTAGAGGTCAAAGACGTAAAAAGCGGTGTTTTTAGTAAATTTTTGTCTTGAAGGGGAAATTGCCAACTTCCTGTTGGTTTTTGACCGTGAAATTATGAAATGTAGGTCTAAGTCAGACCTACATAGAGGTTTCCTAGTGGGAGTTACAGGCAGTTTGTTTTTGTTTTTTTCCTAGGGGGCCCTAGAGCGCAGTTTTGATTTTTGGGGTTTGTTTTTTTTACTAAAGTGGTCGGGGCACGTTTTTCTATGTGTGTGTCAAATTTGGTGAGTTTTGAAGCATGTTAAGGGGGGCAAAGTAGTGCGCAAAGCTGTGGAAAAATAATAAAGAATAATAATAAAACCTTACAATAACAATAGGTTCCTTTGTACTGGGTACAGGGCGGACCCTAATTAGCTAACCTCAATGAACCCCAAAATAGCTTAAAATAAGTATATTCTCACTAATAACAAGTGCACTTTTCTTGGTAGAAAAAAAGAGACCTTTTTGCTCAATATGTCGTAAAATATTCTTAAATGAAGTAAATGCTAGTGCCATTATCTTGACATAATGATATGCACTCGGCATTACATTTCTTGAAAGCAGCAAACTTGTACTAAAAACTAATTTATTGTTCTTAATGGAAAGGCAACAAGTTTCCTAGCCGCTCAGGCAAACCATATGGTCTAAAGATGCATTTTTCCATGGATAACATGACATCATCGCGCCAAGTGCGTGCTCTTTCAGTCAATTAGTGCGCATATATACAGCCCGGCCCCCGGCCAACATTTTTAATTGTAATTTTGAGGAATTTATCTGAATGTGCGTGAACTATTTCTCTTCAAAATTGTTAGAAATGTTAAAGGCCTACTGAAATGATTTTTTTTTATTTAAACGGGGATAGCAGATCCATTCTATGTGTCATACTTGATCATTTCGCGATATTGCCATATTTTTGCTGAAAGGATTTAGTAGAGAAAATCGACGATAAAGTTCGCAACTTTTGCTCGCTGATTTTAAAAAAAGCCTTGTCTGTAGCGGAAGTAGCGTGACACACTTAGCTACTGAGCTAACGTGATAGCATCGTTCTCAAATGCATATAGAAACAAAATAAATAAATCCCTGACTGGAAGGATAGACAGCAGATCAACAATACTATTAAACCATGGACATGTAACTACACAGTTAATAATTCTCAGCCTGGCAAAGCTTAACAATGCTGTTGCTAACGACGCTGAAGCTAACTTAGCAACCGGACCTCACAGAGCTATGATAAAAACATTAGCTATCCACCTCCGCCAGCCAGCCCTCATCTGCTCATCAACACCCGTGCTCACCTGCGTTCCAGCGATCGACGAAGGACTTCATCCGATGATCCGTGCGGTTGGCAGCTAGCATTGGCTAGGCGTCTGCTATCCAAGAAAGTCCTCCTGGTTGTGTTGCTACAGCCAGCCGCTAATACACCGATCCCACCTACAACTTTCTTCTTTGCAGTCTCCATTGTTCATTAAACAAATTGCAAAAGATTCACCAACACAGATGTCCAGAATACTGTGGAATTTTGAGATAAAAACAGAGCTTTTTGTATTGGATTCAATGGTGTCCGAATACTTCCTTTGCCGTCGTGACGTCACGCGCATACGTCATATCCAAAGGAGTTTTTCAAGCGGAAGTTTAGCGGGAAATTTAAAATGTCACTTTATAAGTTAACCCGGCCGTATTGGCATGTGTTGCAATGTTAAGATTTCATCATTGATATATAAACTATCAGACTGCGTGGTCGCTAGTAGTGGCTTTCAGTAGGCCTTTAAAATGCATTTTTCCATGGATAACATGACATCATCGCGCCAAGTGCGTGCTCTTTCAGTCAATTAGTGCGCATATATACAGCCCGGTCCCCCGGCCAACATTTTTTTTATTGTAATTTTGAGGAATTTATCTGAATGTGCATGAACTATTTCTGTTCAAAATTGTTTGACATGTTTAAATATTAAGTGTCAGTTTACTGTACTGTGCCAACTGTACTACTATATGAGTACATCTTTTCTATTGTTTCATTGAAAATAAAACAGCAAAGTCCATTTGGCTGTCATCTGTTTTAATTATGACACACAATTGTGTCAAAATCACGATTTTTTTTTAATTTCACGCTTGAAATAAGAAATGATGACTTTAAAAAAGTACTTGTGAGTGTTGATGACACAGCTTTGCAACACTTGATATTCTAGTTTCAAGCATGTTTTACTCAATATAGTTCATCAAATCTCAGCTGTAATATCTTACTGACATCATTTAGGAGCAAAACACTTAAAAGAAGTAAAACACTCTAACATCAAATCTGCTTAGTGAGAAGAATGATCTTATCAGACAGAAAATAAGCAAATATCAGCCTTATTTGACATATTTCATCTTTTTTTTTTTTTTTTTTTTTGAGATATTTCATCTTACCTAGATTTCCCTTTTTGCAGTGTGTGTGAAATATATTCTTCCTTGGGTGACATTTCTGTTATATTTTGTGATGACCACTTGAGTATCTCTGAATGTACAAGAAGTGATTACTCACTGGATCCATGTCATGATGTCATGATTGTGTGTTTCTGCAGGTTGCATGGTGTTGTGGACTTGATGCATGGCCTCTGCACGACCCCGCTCTGTGTTGTTGTTGTTGTTGACGACGTGGGACTGAGCGCGCTCAGCAGCGGCCATGGCTCACACCGTGCACGTGAACGGCAACGACCCAGGTAACCCAAGTTTTGTCATAGGTTCCTTATTTCCGACAACTTGTTTCCTTATTTTTATCTGGACTATTCTAAAGCGGTGTTTTTCAACCACTGTGAGATAATGGGCAGAGTAACTGTGTAATACTCTTCCATATCAGTAGGTGGCAGCAGGTAGCTAATTGCTTTGTAGATGTCGGAAACAGCGGGAGGCAGGGTGCAGGTAAAAAGGTGACTAATGCTTAAACCAAAAATAAACAAAAGGTGAGTGCCCCTAAGAAAAGGCATTGAAGCTTAGGGAAGGCTATGCAAAACTGAACTGGCTACAAAGTAAACAAAAACAGAATGCTGGACGACAGCAAAGACTTACTGTGGAGCAAAGACAATGTACATCCGAACATGACATGACAATCCCCGCAAAAAAGGACAAAAACAACTGAAATATTCTTGACTGCTAAAACAAAGTCGATGCGGGAAATATGGCTCAAAGGAAGACATGAAACTGCTACAGGAAAATACCACAAAAAGAGAAATAAAGCCACCAAAATAGGAGCGCAGGACAAGAAGTAAAACACTACACGCAGGAAAACAGCTATGGGGTGGCATCGCTCGGTTGGTAGAGTGCCTGTGCCAGCAACTCGAGGGTTCCAGGTTCGATTCCCCCTTCCACCATCCCAGTCACTGCCGTTGTGTCCTTGGGCAAGACACGTTACCCACCTGCTCCCAGAGCCACCCACACTGCTTTAAATGGAACTTAGTTCAAGTTTCAAGTTTATTCACAATACCATACAACAATTGCAATAGTAGTGAATATCATTTAAAGGTATTGGTAAGTGAAAGGGTCCCCCAAATAAGCTAGAAGAAGCTTTTGACAGGGGGTCCAGAGGACCGTTTATGTATGGAATGATGAAAAATGGTAGCAAGCACTACAACAACAAAAATAAATAAATAAATAATTAAAAACCAAAAAAAAAAAAACTTAGATATTGGCTTTCACTATGTAAAAGCGCTTTGAGTCACTAGAGAAAAGCGCTATATAAATATAATTCACTTCACCTCACTAAAGCTTAGGGAAGGCGATGTGGAGCAAAACTAAAACTGAACTGGCTACAAAGTCAACAAAAACAGAATGCTGGACGACAGCAAAGACTTACTGTGGAGCAAAGACAAAGTACATCCGAACATGACATGACAATCAACAATGTCCCCGCAAAGAAGGATAAAAACAACTGAAATATTCTTGATTGCTAAAAACAAAGAAGATGCGGGAAATATGGCTCAAAGGAAGACATGAAACTGCTACAGGAAAATACCACAAAAAGAGAAATAAAGCCACCAAAATAGGAGCGCAGGACAAGAAGTAAAACACTACACACAGGAAAACAGCAAATAAGTCAGGGTGTGATGTGACAGGTGGTGACAGTACACCTACTTTGAGACAAGAGCTATAGTGATGCATGCTTGCTTATGCTTTAAAGTCATACCCAACAACGACTTTTTACTGTCAACTGAGTTTAGTTTTTGAATGTTTTGTGCTGGTGTTGTGCCTCCGCATTTTGTCAACAAACGAAAAGACAACATTAAAAAAAACGAAAACATTTTGAAATGAGGAGTAGATCTGAGGTTGATGTAGACTCCAGAGATCCATCTTCTTCCGCGTATCCGAGGTGGGGTCGCGGGGGCAGCAGCCTAAGCAGGGAAGCCCAGACTTCCCTCTCCCCAGCCACTTGGTCCAGCTCGGCGTTCCCAGGCCAGCCGGGAGACAAAGTCTTCCCAACGTGTCCTGGGTCTTCCCCGTGGCCTCCTCTTATTGTTATGCTTAGCATTCATGACTGCCTGCTGTTGCACTCATCAGCCTAGTGGTGGCTCACATCCATCACACACACAGCTATTTCTATTTTTGCCCACAATTATTCTAGTGTTCCCAATGTTAAAAGGATAAAGCCATTGTTTACAAATTTGGTAAATAAATAACCCAAAATTGTATGTGTGTATATATATATGTATATATATATATATATATATATATATATATATATGTATGTATGTATGTATGTATGTATGTATGTATGTATGTATGTATGTATGTATGTATTAGAGATGTCCGATAATATCAGTCTGCCGATATTATCGGCCGATAAATGCGTTAAAATGTAATATCGGAAATTATCGGTATCGTTTTTTTTATTATCAGTATCGGTTTTTTTTTTTAATTTTTTTTTTTAATTAAATCCACATAAAAAACACAAGATACACTTACAATTCCATTTACACTCATTCACACAAAAGGGTTGTTTCTTTCTGTTATCAATATTCTGCTTCCTACATTATATATCAATATATATCAATACAGTCTGCAAGGGATACAGTCCGTAAGCACACATGATTGTGCGTGCTGCTGCTCCACTAATAGTACTAACCTTTAACAGTTAATTTGACAAATTTTCATTAATTACTAGTTTCTATGTAACTGTTTTTATATTGTTTTACTTTCTTTTTTATTCAAGAAAATGTGTTTAATTTAGTTATTTTATTTGATTCATTTTTTAAAAAAGTACCTTATCTTCACCATACCTGGTTGTCCAAATTAGGCATAATAATGTGTTAATTCCACGACTGTATATATCGGTTGATATCGATATCGGTATCGGTAATTAAAGAGTTGGACAATATCGGCATATCGGATATCGGCAAAAAGCCATTATCGGACATCCCTAATATATATATATATTTTTTTTTTTTACTGTACCGAAAATGAACCGAACCGTGACCTCTAAACCGAGGTACGTACCGAACCGACATTTTTGTGTAGCGTTACACCCCTAATCGTATGGGAAGTGAAAAAGTTGTCGGGACGCCCCTTCCTTGTTTTTGTTTTTGTGGCCGGCTGCTGGTCCGCGTTGGAAAGATTTGCACGGTGGGGGTGTGAGAGAGGGTGGGGGTGTGAGAGAGGGTGGGGGTGTGAGAGAGGGTGGGGGTGTGAGAGAGGGTGGGGGTGTGAAAAAGGGTGGGGGTGTGAAAAAGGGTGGGGGTGCAGACACCTGCAGACATCCTGGCATTCCTGGCTGGACTACCAGGAGAGAGTCTTCACAATCCCTCCAGGAATGTGCAGCATGTCAGACATCTTTCAGCTTCTTTGCACGCTCTCCACCTCCACTGAGGTGCACCTTTTATTTACTATGTCTCATTCTTTACACGGCAATACTGCACTAAAAACCTTTATTGTAGTTGATGTAATACACTATACTATATGTTAGTATTCCACGTTAAAAACAACTAATTATATTTATAATGTTGTACATTAGCATGCTAACTTGTGTTTACCCCTCAGTGGTGTAATGTACCTTGCATGCTACTTCTGTTTGCTGAGGCGGTGCTTGCTGGAAACAGTTTGACAACCACTAAGTTAATTGAATACAAATGTCACCAAGTGAGAGGGTTTATGCTAACTAGTCGGAGATGAGGCAATACATTTCTATTTTATAGGTTCTATAGTCAAGATTACCTTGATTTCAAAGACTATAGTCACAAAAAGGCCAAAGAAAACAGCTAAAAACTCCAAATACAAAGTGTTAGGCTGCTCACCTCCTTCAGTTTTAGATTCCGGTTAGTTGTAGACAGTTTTATTTCTTGTTTGTGTGTCTTTTTAAATGGAGGTATCGATCCGATACATTTCTATTTTGAAGGTGTTTTATTTCTTGTTTGTGTGTCCTTTTAAATTTAGGTATCAATCCGATACATTTCTATTTTATATATGTTTTATTTCTTATTAGTGTGAACTTTTGAATTTAGGTATCGATCTGATACATTTCTATTTTATAGGTGTTTTATTTCTTGTTTTTGTGTCCTTTTAAATTTAGGTATCGATCTAATGCATTGGTTTTATAGGTGTTTTATTTCTCGTTTGTGTGTCCTTTTTAGATTTAGGTATCGATTCGATACATTTCTATTTTATTGGTGTTTTATTTCTCGTTTGTGTCCTTTTTAAATTTAGGTATCGATTTGATACATTTCTATTTTATAGGTGTTTTATTCCTCGTTTGTGTCTCTTTTTAAATTAGGTATCTATTCGATACATTTCTATTTTATGGGTGTTTTATTTCTTGTTTGTGTGTCCTTTTTAAATTTAGGTATCGATCCAATAAATTTCTGTTTTATAGGTGTTTTATTTCTGTTTTTGTGTCCTTTTAAATTTAGGTATCGATCCGATACATTTCTATTTTATAGGTGTTTTATTTCTGTTTTTGTGTACTTTTATATTTGGGTATCAATCCGATACATCTCTATTTTGTAGGTGTTTTATTTCTTGTTTGTGTGTCCTTTTAAGTGTAGGTATCGATCCAATACATTTCTATTTTGTAAGTGTTTTATTTCTTGTTTGTGTGTCCTTTTAAGTGTAGGTATCGATCCGATACATTTCTATTTTGTAGGTGTTTTATTTCTTGTTTGTGTCCTTTTAAATGTAGGTATCGATACGATACATTTCTATTTTGTAGGTGTTTTATTTCTTGTTTGTGTCCTTTTAAATTTAAGTATTGATCCAATACATTTCTATTTTGTAGGTGTTTTATTTTTTGTTTTTGTGTCGTTTTAAATTTAGGTATCTATTCGATACATTTCTATTTTATAGGTGTTTTATTTCTCGTTTGTGTGTCCTTTTAAATTTAGGTATCGATCTGATACATTTCTATTTTATAGGTGTTTTATTTCGGTTTTTGTGTACTTTTATATTTAGGTGTCGATCCGATACATTTCTATTTTGTAAGTGTTTTATTTCTTGTTTGTGTGTCCTTTTAAATGTAGGTATCGATCCGATACATTTCTATTTTGTAGGTGTTTTATTTCTTGTTTGTGTCCTTTTAAATGTAGGTATCGATCCGATACATTTCTATTTTGTAGGTGCTTTATTTCTTGTTTGTTTGTCCCTTTAAATTTAGGTATCTATTTGATACATTTCTATTTTATCGGTGTTTTATTTCTGGTTTGTGTGTCTTGTGTTGTCTCAGCGTTGAAGAACGCAGATGAAGTTGAACCATCAACCTGTCATAAATAGTTTTACTGCTCACAATAAAAATGTACATGTTGTCGTTGACGGCACCAAAATACCTTCCAAGAATATCTCAACTACCAAATCTGTGAAAGGTGAGTCACCTGTTGTGGTGTGTTCAAGTACAATGGGTTAAAGGCCTACTGAAAGCCACTACTACCGACCACGCAGTCTGATAGTTTATATATCAATGATGAAATCTTAACATTATAACACATGCCAATACGGCCGGGTTAACTTATAAAGTGACATTTTAAATTTGCCGCTAAACTTCCGGTTCGAAACGCCTCTGAGGATGACGTATGCGCGTGACGTAGACCGGCGAACACGGGTATGCCTTCCACATTGAAGCCAATACGAAAAAGCTCTGTTTTCATTTCATAATTCCACAGTATTCTGGACATCTGTGTTGGTGAATCTGTTTCAATCATGTTCATTGCATTATGGAGAAGGAAGCCGAGCAAGCAAAGAAGAAAGTTGTCGGTGCGAAATGGACGTATTTTTCGAACGTAGTCAGCAACAACAGTACACAGCCGGCGCTTCTTTGTTTACATTCCCGAAAGATGCAGTCAAGATGGAAGAACTCGGATAACAGAGACTCTAACCAGGAGGACTTTTGACTTCGATACACAGACGCCTGTAGAGAACTGGGACAACACAGACTCTTACCAGGATTACTTTGATTTGGATGACAAAGACGCAGACGTGCTACTGTGAGTATGCAGCTTTGGCTTCTAAACATTTGATCGCTTGACCGTATGTGCGCAACTTTTTTTTTGCGTATGTACGTAACTTTTTTAAAATATATAAGCTTTATGAACCTTGGGTTAGGTGAACGGTCTTTTGGGCTGAGTGATTGTGTGTGTTGATCAGGTGTTTGAATTGTATTGGCGTGTTCTATGGAGCTAGGAGCTAGCAGAGGAGCTAGGAGCTAGCATAACACGTACCGTACCGTACGTGCGCGTCACGTACGTAACTTTTTAAAAATATATAAGCTTTATGAACCTTGGGTTAGGTAAACGGTCATTTGGGCTGAGTGATTGTGTGTGTTGATCAGGTGTTTGAATTGTATTGGCGTGTTCTATGGAGCTAGGAGCTAGCAGAGGAGCTAGGAGCTAGCGTAACAAACACGCAGGTGTTTTTATGCAGGATTAATTTGTGGCATATTAAATATAAGCCTGGTTGTGTTGTGGCTAATAGAGTATATATATGTCTTGTGTTTATTTACTGTTGTAGTCATTCCCAGCTGAATATCAGGTCACCCCCGCCTCTCACAGCATCTTCCCTATCTGAATAGCTTCAACTCCCCACTAGTCCTTCACTTGCACTTTACTCATCCACAAATCTTTCATCCTCGCTCAAATTAATGGGGAAATTGTCGCTTTCTCGGTCCGAATCTCTCTCACTTCATGCGGCCATCATTGTAAACAATAGGGAACTTTGCGTATATGTTCAACTGACTACGTCACGCTACTTCCGGTAGGGGCAAGCCTTTTTTTTATCAGATACCAAAAGTTGCAATCTTTATCGTCGTTGTTCTATACTAAATCCTTTCAGCAAAAATATGGCAATATCGCGAAATGATCAAGTATGACACATAGAATAGATCTGCTATCCCCGTTTAAATAAAAAAAATTCATTTCAGTAGGCTTTTAATTGAGCTTTTATTGATCTGTGGCGTTCACCTCTTGTGGTCCTCGGAAATAAAGCACACATCTAGTCTCTCTCCCACATTCACCACATCTTCTTCATCACCATTTATGAGAAAAGTGTGAGACAAATTCCTGATATTTTTGGGGGTTTGGCATCATCTGAGTTGTGAGTCCAGTTGTTGGGTTTGGCAGCAAGAACTTGCGGTGTGTTGCCAGTCCTCTTAGAAAAGGGCAGGAATGTGCAGCATGTACTTCCTGTTTGGTTTCCTGTCTTTTATGGGCGCACAGCGGACGTGTCGCAAGGCTGGCTGGGAGACTTTCACACACTTGTGACTTTTTTCTTCTTCTTCTCAATAATTACACGTATGGAACTTTTTACACCAAGCCAGGAAATAACAGCAGTTATGGATACTTCTCTTGTTGCCTTATTTGTATTTGACCACTACTGTGTTCTGTTTATTTGTTACTGACTGTGGCAGGACACCTCTGCCTCTGTTTCACTTTATGTTGCTGGTAAATAATATGCTTGTAGTAGTAGGCTAAAGTTACATTATTTAGTATGCACTAATTAAAGGGGCAGAGCTTTAAGAGACATTTTAGCTTTTATATTTTATAAGATATATTTTTTGTAAGAACCACAATTAATAAATATATTTCAGTGAATAACTTATTGTTCAAATCTGTATATAAATATGTACATAAAGTGTTGTAATTATATTGTAAAATGGATGGATGGACGTTTAAAACTGAACTGTTATTATTATTAATTAGTAAGCATACATTTTTTTAGCCTTTTTAGAGAAAATCATATCATTGTAGTAAATTATGCAAATTACTGTCATGGTGACCACGCCCATAGCCACGCCCCCACCGCCACAGGTATCTTGGCAGTTTATGGGAAACACTGAACAGTGTGTAGGTGCATGTGCGCGTGTGTGTGCGTGTGCGAGCACAGTCTAGTCCAGTGTTTTTCAACCACTGTGCCGCGGGAAATTATGCAACTTCACCTAATTGGTCCCAAAAATATTTTTTGCCAATAAATAATTCTAATTAGAGACGTCGATGCCGATAAATGCTTTAAAATGTAATATCAGAAATGATCGGTATCAGTTTCAACCTCCCGATTTTCCCAGGAGACTCCCGAATTTCAGTGCCCCTCCCGACAATCTCCCGGGGCAACCATTCTACCGAATTTCTCCCGATTTCCACCCGGTCAACAATATTGGGGGCGTGTCTTAAAGGCGCTGCCTTCAGGGACCTCTACAAGCTGTCGTCACTTCCGCTTTTCCTCCACACAAACAGCGTGCCGGCCCAGTCACATAATATATGCGGCTTTTACACACACACAAGTGAATGCAAGGTATTCTTGGTCAACAGCCATACAGGCCACACTGAGGGTGGCCGTATAAACAACTTTAACACTGTTACAAATAGGCGCAACACTGTGAACCCACACCAAACAAGAATGACAAACACACAATCGATTCGATACATTTCTATTTTATAGGTTCTATAGTCAAGATTACTTTGCTTTTACAGACTATAGTCACAAAAAGGCCAAAGAAAACACCTAAAAACTCAAAATACAAACTGTTAGGCTACTCAACTCGTTCAGTTTTAGATTCCGGTTAGTCGTAGACGGTGTTTTATTTCCGTTTGTGTGTCATTTTAGGTATCGATTCCGATACATTTCTATTTTATAGGTTCTATAGTCAAGATTACCTTGCTTTTAAGGACTATAGTCACAAAAAAGCCAAAGAAAACACCTAAAAACTCAAAATACAAACTGTTAGGCTACTCACCTCAATCACTTTTAGATTCCGGTTAGTTGTAGACAGTTTTATTTCTTGTTTTTGTGTCCTTTTAAATTTAGGTATCGATCTGATACATTTCTATTTATAGGTGTTTTATTTCTCGTTTTTGTGTGATACTTTTAAATGTAGGTATCGATGCGATACATTTCTTTCTTATAGGCGTTTTATTTCTCGTTTGTGTGTCCTTAGAAATGTATCGGATTCATACCTAAATTTCGTTTTATAGGTTCTATAGTCAAGAATACTTTGCTTTTAAAGACTATAGTCACAAAAAAGCCAAAGAAAACACCTAAAATCTCAAAATACAAACTGTTAGGCTACTCACCTCCTTCAGTTTTAGATTCCGGTTAGTTGTAGACAGTGTTTTATTTCCGTTTGTGTGTCATTTTAGGTATCGATCTGATACATTTTTATTTTATAGGTTTTATAGTCAAGAGTACCTTGTTTTTAAGGACTATAGTCACAAAAAAAAGCCGAAGAAAACACCTAAAAACTCAAAATACAAACTGTTAGGCTACTCACCTCAATCACTTTTAGATTCCGGTTAGTTGTAGACAGTTTTATTTCTTGTTTGTGTGTCCTTTTAAATTTAGGTATCGATCCGATACATTTCTATTTTATAGGTTCTATAGTCAAGATTACCTTGCTTTTAAGAACTATAGTCACAAAAAACCCAAAGAAAACACCTAAAAACTCAAAATACAAACTGTTAGGCTACTCACCTCGTTCAGTTTTAGATTCCGGTTAATCGTAGACAGTTTTATTTCAGTTTGTGTGTCATTTTAGGTATCGATCCGATACATTTCTATTTTATAGGTTCTATAGTCAAGATTACCTTGCTTTTAAGAACTATAGTCACAAAAAACCCAAAGAAAACACCTAAAAACTCAAAATACAAACTGTTAGGCTACTCACCTCGTTCAGTTTTAGATTCCGGTTAATCGTAGACAGTTTTATTTCAGTTTGTGTGTCATTTTAGGTATCGATCCGATACATTTCTATTTTATAGGTTCTATAGTCAAGATTACCTTGCTTTTAAGGACTATAGTCACAAAAAAGCCAAAGAAAACACCTAAAATCTCAAAATACAAACTGTTAGGCTACTCACCTCAATCAGTTTTAGATTCCGGTTAGTTGTAGACAGTTTTATTTCTTGTTTGTGTGTCCTTTTAAATTTATTTCTCGTTTTTGTGTCCTTTTAAATTTAGTTATCGATCTGATACATTTCTATTTATAGGCGTTTTATTTCTCGTTTTTGTGTGAACTTTTAAATTTAGGTATCGATACGATACATTTCTTTCTTATAGGCGTTTTATTTCTCGTTTGTGTGTCCTTAGAAATGTGTCGGATTCATACCTAAATTTCGTTTTATAGGTTCTATAGTCAAGAATACTTTGCTTTTAAAGACTATAGTCACAAAAAAGCCAAATAAAACACCTAAAAACTCAAAATACAAACTGTTAGGCTACTCACCTCCTTCAGTTTTAGATTCCGGTTAGTCGTAGACAGTGTTTTATTTCCGTTTGTGTGTCATTTTAGGTATCGATCTGATACATTTCTATTTTATAGGTTCTATAGTCAAGATTACCTTGCTTTTAAGGACTATAGTCAAAAAAAAAAGCCAAAGAAAACACCTAAAAACTCAAAATACAAACTGTTAGGCTACTCACCTCAATCACTTTTAGATTCCGGTTAGTTGTAGACAGTTTTATTTCTTGTTTTTGTGTCATTTTAAATTTATTTCTCGTTTTTGTGTCCTTTTAAATTTAGTTATCGATCTGATACATTTCTATTTATAGGTGTTTTATTTCTCGTTTTTGAGTGAACTTTTAAATTTAGGTATCGATATGATACATTTCTTTCTTATAGGCGTTTTATTTCTCGTTTGTGTGTCCTTTAGAAATGTATCGGATTGATACCTAAATTTCGTTTTATAGGTTCTATAGTCAAGAATACTTTGCTTTTAAAGACTATAGTCACAAAAAAGCCAAAGAAAACACCTAAAATCTCAAAATACAAACTGTTAGGCTACTCACCTCCTTCAGTTTTAGATTCCGGTTAGTTGTAGACAGTTTTATTTCTTGTTTGTGTGTCTTTTTAAATTTAGGTATCGATTCAATACATTTCTATTTTATAGATGTTTTATTTCCATTTTTGTGTCCATTTAAATTTAGGTATCGATCCGATACATTTCTATTTCATAGGTTCCATAATCAAGATTACTTTGAATGACAAACACATTTCGTGAGAACATCCGCACCGTAACACAACATAAACACAACACAACAAATACCCGGAACCCCTTGCAGCACTAACTTTTCCGGGACGCTACAATATACACCCCCCGCTATCCCCACCCACAAGAGCATGTCCCAAATTCCAAGCTGCTGTTTTGAGGCATGTTAAAAGAAATAATGCACTTTGTGACTTCAATAATAAATATGGCAGTGCCTTGTTGGCACTTTTTTCCATAACTGGAGTTGATTTATTTTGGAAAAGCTTGTTACATTGTTTAATGCATCCAGCGGGGCATCACACATAATAATGTGTTAATTCCACGACTGTATATATCGGTATCGCTTGATATCGCAATCGGCAAAAAAGCCATTATTGGACATCTCTAGTTGCAATAAAAGTAGCAGCTGCTTTTTACTGCACTGTAACACTCCCTCACTTGTCTTTTGCTCATGAGGTCATCGCTCAGCTGTTCCAGGGTTTTGGTGGTACCAGGAGAGCGCCTGTCACCATGGTCTGTCACCCTGGTCTGTCACCCTGGTCTGTCACCCTGGTCTGCTGGTGCTGGTGTGGCACAGAGGCTCTAGTCATCAGTGCAGTGTTGGCAAGGAGCGTGCACACATTGTTGTCTGGTCTCCCACAGGGAACCAAACAACAATGTGTGCAGTAAATTTCCAACTATAAGCTGCTGCTTTTTTTCCTACACTTTGATCCTAGCGGCTTATTAAACGGTGCAGAGGACTCGTGGATTTTCTTGGCGGACAGTCATAGTGCAAATGGTTTAAAAAATAAAAATAAACACCAAAAGCAAATAAACTAAATATCAATCAATCAATCAATGTTCAGGGTTTCCCACATATTACATGTTATTATGAATGTTACTAGATACTACATATATGTATGTACATCATGTATATATTACATGTTATTATGAATGTTACTACATGACATATATACTTACATCATGTATATATT
>NC_084747.1:2985718-3010718 GCF_033978785.1 Entelurus aequoreus
GTAACACTAATACAAAACCTCACAATAATGTCTGATTGAATGCTAAAAACGTTACGACAGACCGCCTTAAAAAACACAATGGAATTTCAATTTTTTTTAATGAATGAGACACCCAGAATGTACATGAAAATAAAGAATGCGGGATTTACAATATTAACTATGAACGATAAAACACTGAATATTGACAACATATGAACGACACACCCAATCTCGATCGACATATTATACAATCAAGCGAAACACAAAAAAAATGCAACAAACAAACAACGAAATATGAACGTGAAGGGTAAAAAAAACCCCACTTACTATCTGATACATCCTATATATCACTAAGCTTTAGAACTTTGTTGTAAAAATCTCCTTCCGCGTCTGTCCCTGACACCCACATTTCAGGCTCTGGAAACACTGTGGAAACGCTCCCCACCCACACTGCTTGGTGCCTCGTCTGAGCTGCTGTGACTTAGATTACCATAGTAACTAATTAGATTACCATAGTAACTAGTATATCATGCAAAAGCACAGATTCCAACCATTGAAATACTTTGTATAGTTCAAGACTTAGTCATTAGAAAACATGACTGCACATCATAATGGCAGCTACACTTTCCATCTTAAAGATCTAAAAAAAATAATTGGGAATGTACGGCGGGCCAGATTGAAAAGCATGTGGTCCCCCGGGCCTTAATTTGCCCAGGTCTAGATTAGAGACTCAGGTGGTTATTTAATTTGTAGACATTGCACTAATGTCAACTACAGGAGGCTCTCGGGTTAATTAAAAAAAACAAAAAAAAACTGAAGGATTCATTTAATTTTGGTGCGTGGAAAAAAATGTGCGGTTTCCAGCATCGGGCGCGTCACATCCTGCCAATCACCTCGGAGGCTGAAGATGGTTAGTTGGGTCTGCGTCAAGCAGAGGCTTGAAGAGGCCTGCTGGAGGCCTCCTGGCAACATGGAATGCTCTTCACGTTATTTGCGCGTCAGGGTTAATATCAGGACGCCATTGGTGCCTCGCAGGCGTCTGCTCAACGAGACATGCCTGGATTCACTTGTGAGGACACAACAAGGAGGTATGCGCTCTAATAGCGCCATTTTGATTGACACGTTGCTATTAAAGCTTTTTGAAATGTGCTCTTTGAGAGTTTTTTACCAAGTGGAATGATGGCTCCTTTAGTGATTATTTGGCTAAAATACTGTGCACGATCGTCTGTTCCAACTGACCTTTGGCACGTTCTGTCATAAGGGGGGGGGCGGGGTCTCCGCTTACTGCGAGGTTTGTTCTCCCAGGATGCAAACAGACTATTCCGGATAGGACTTGAAGGTAGGAACATATTTAATAATCACTTAATCCTAAACATCAGAAAAGACAGGAACCAAAACAAAAGGCAAGCGTGCCGTTTACACGAGAGGCTAAAGAACAAAAAAAAACTTAACGCAGGAAACATAGACGCTAACACTTAGCAAGAACTATGGACATAGAGAAACTGTATCAAACCGTGGCATGAAACAACTAAAATTTACGTGGACGCGGCATGAATCGAACAACTGGCATAAACTTGGAATCGGACATGAAAACGAGCGATGACGCCAGGACGACTGACTGGCAAAAGCAGGCTTAAATAGTGCCTCTGATTAGGCACAGGTGAGCGTCCCGAACACCAGAGGCAGGTGAAAACAATAAGCTGCCATGGCAACCAAACCAAACTCAGAAGTGTCACAAACAGGAACTAAAAGAGTCCAAAACTAACAGAAAATAACAAAAACATGATTCATGACAGGTTTCACCAACAAACAATAGCATTTTCTGCCACATATAATTATTTTTATCAAAATCATATTTTTAAAAAGAGATTCAGGACAAATGCCCATCTTAAGCTAATAAAAAAAAACCCATAAAAAATACAATTACCGTATTTTCCGCACCATAAGCCGCCCCGTGTTGTAAGCCGCACCTTCAATGAATGGCATATTTCAAAACTTTGTTGACCTATTAGCCGCCCCGTGTTATTAGCCGCACCTACGCTACGCTACAGGGAATGTCAAAAAAACAGTCAGATAGGTCAGTCAAACTTTAATAATATATTACAAACCAGCGTTCTAGCAACTCTGTTCACTCCCAAAATGTAATGTGCAAATGTGCAATCACAAAAATAGTAACACTCAAAATAGTGCAGAGCAATAGCAACATCAATAACTCAACGTTGCTCATACGTTAGTGTCACACAACACAAAAAATAAACATTTAAAGCTCACTTTCTGAAGTTATTACTCATCCACAAATCCCTCGAATTCTTCTTCTTCGGTGTGCTTCACTTGTTTTTTGACACCATCTGTGATGTGGACGCGCATGCAGTCGTAGATCAACAGGGACGGAGCTGCGTGAAAAAAGTCACCCGGTCTCTTCGCTCATTGTTTCTTCATCCATCCATCCCTTCGAGTTAGCTTTTATGATGACGCCGGCTGGAAAGTTCTCTTTTGGCAAGGTCTTCCTTTTGAATATCACCGTGGGTGGAAGTTTCTGGCCGTTAGCATGGCAAGCTAGAACCACGGTGAAGGACGACTTCTCATTCCCTGTGGTGCGAATATTCACCGTACGTGCTCCCGTTGTATCCACAGTGCGGTTCACATGAATATCAAAAGTCAGTGGAACCTTGTACGCGTGTCTCTTAGTAGGAGACATTTTGTGGTCTTTACAGAAACACACAAATGAAATGAAACGTAATATCCGCGCGCTTCTTCTTCTACGGGGGCGGGTGCTCACCTTGGCGGTTGCTTACCGTAGAAGAAGAAGCGCTTCCTCTTTTACGGGGAAAAAAGATGGCGGCTGTTTACCGTAGTTGCGAGACCTAAACTTTATGAAAAAAAATATTCATATTAATCCATATATAAGGCGCACCGGGTTATTAGCCGCACTGTCAGCTTTTGAGAAAAATTGTGGTTTTTAGGTGCGGCTTATGGTGCGGAAAATACGGTACTATTCGCACTGTCCTACTTGGTTATGTTGGAATTTAGCATCAACTCAATGACTACCATTTTGTTAATATCTTTTCCCATTTTGTAAAATGATTACCGTATTTTTCGGAGTATAAGTCGCTCCGGAGTATAAGTCGCACCGGCCGAAAATGCATAATAAAGAAGGGAAAAAAACATATATAAGTCGCATTTTTTGGGGACATTTATTTGATAAAAGCCAACTCCAAGTATAGACATTTGAAAGGGAATTTAAAATAAATAAAGAATAGTGAACAACAGGCTGAATAAGTGTACGTTATATGAGGCATAAATAACCAACTGAGAACGTGCCTGGTATGTTAACGTAACATATTATGGTAAGAGTCATTCAAATAACTATAACATATAGAACATGCTATACGTTTACCAAACAATCTGTCACTCCTAATCGCTAAATACCATGAAATCTTATACGTCTAGTCCAGGGGTCGGCAACCCAAAATGTTGAAAGGGCCATATTGGACCAAAAATACAAAAACAAATCTGTCTGGAGCCGCAAAAAATTAAAAGCCATATTACATACAGATAGTGTGTCGTGAGATATAAATTGAATTAAGAGGACTTAAAGGAAACTAAATGAGCTCAAATATAGCTACAAATGAGGCATAATGATGCAATATGTACATATAGCTAGCCTAAATAGCATGTTAGCATCGATTAGCTTGCAGTCATTCAGTGACCAAATATGTCTGATTAGCACTCCACACGAGTCAATAACATCAAGAAAACTCACCTTTGTGCATTCATGCACAATGTTAAAAGTTTGGTGGACAAAAAGAGACAGAAAAAGAAGTGGGATAAAACACGTCCTAGAAAGTCGGAGAAAGTTATACATGTAAACAAACTAAGGTGAGTTCAAGGACCGCCAAAATTAGTAGGACAAAACGGCGCTCGCCAAATACTCGAATCAGTGAAGCATGTTTAATATAAACAGTGTGCTTTATAACAATTAGGGAGGTTTGTGTCATGTTTGTCCTCCTACACAAACCATATTAAAACAAAAAATATATTTTTTTCCGCTCATCTTTTTCCATTTTTCATACATTTTTGGAAAAGCTCCAGAGAGCCACTAGGGCGGCGCTAAAGAGCCGCATGCGGCTCTGGAGCCGCGGGTTGCCGACCCCTGGTCTAGTCTCTTACGTGAATGAGATCAATAATATTATTTGATATTTTACGGTAATGTGTTAATAATTCCGCACATAAGTCGCTCCTGAGTATAAGTCGCACCCCCGGCCAAACTATGAAAAAAACAACGACTTATAGTCTGAAAAATACGGTAGTTATTATTATTATTATTATTATTAATGAATACATGTATTGCATTAAAAGACAGCAATCATATACCGTATTTCCTTGAACTGGCGCAGGGAATATAGTATTCGCACGTCTAGAATTACTGCTGGGTCAAAGTCGTTTCTCAAAATAATTAACGCATGCTTGGCCTTATCGCCGGTTTATTATTGAAGCTGGATCAAATTCGTTTCGCAAAATATTAATTTTATTATCGCATGTCTATAATTTTCGCCGGGTCAAACTCGTTTCGCTAAATATTTAGCATATGGCTAGAACTTCCACCGGGTCAAATTCGTTACGTCACGAGTGACGCATCTGTCCTCATTTTCAAAATGGAGGAAGCGGCTTTCAGTAGTTTACAATCGCACAAAGGAAAAAAGATAAAGAGCTTTTCAGTAGGATTTAAGGTCCAAGCTATTGAATACCGGTACCGTATGCTAAAGAGAACAGTAAGCAGCTATGTTTTATTAATATACCGTAGCTGCGTGTGTGAAATACTGTATAAGTCATTAAATGACTCCCGCCTCCTGGTGGTAGAGGGCGCTGCCGCGCTAGTGATCCTTCTTGCGACTTCCGGTACTGCAGAAGAAGTGAACACACGCAGCAAGAGATTTTTTTTCAGATGGAGGATTGCATACCAGTATCTAAAATAAAACAGTTTTCTAAACTGGACTTTCAATGGAAGCAGGAGGTAATAATTAAAGGAATATCTCCATCGAAACAGAGACTTTTAAAACTGAAGAAAGAAAATAAGGAAGACTTCTATAAACAAGTTATCGATGCTTTTGGTCAGAAGGAGCTGCAAATTGACTCAATTTATAAGTACAGGTAAGACCATAATAACGTTTTTTTTTATTAAATGTGCTTTTCATGATGGTATGCTTACATCACACTCAAAGCGCACGCCTAAATTTTATGGATTCCTTTTGGTAAACGCCGGAGTGAGAAGAGGTTTTAAAATAATTACCGCATGCACGGCCATCTCGCCGGTTTCCGGTAAACGCAGGAGTGACAGGAGGTTTTAAATTAATTAACGCCCCTGCGGCCATTCAAGGAAATACGGTATTTCCTGTTTCAAAAGTACACCCACTTAAATCCTTCGTGTGAGGTTCAAACAGCATCACTGCCCCCAGTGGTCAGTCCGTGTATGACAACATAACGTGCCATTTATAACCGCATGTGAGTGTATATACAGTAGCTAGTGCTATAAAAACAAAAAGTATGAATATTTGGTTTGACAGTCAAGTGTTGGCCGTGTGTGTGTGTGTGTGTGTGTGTGTGTGTGTGTGTGTGCGGGCGTGTGCGGTGTGTGTTTGTGTGTGTTTGCTCTCTTGTGAGAAAAACATGAACTCTTCTTCAACCTTTCAGGGTGTGTCCCTAAAAGCTCCGTGTCGACGTCTGGCTCCGGTTTTTAGGTTGTGCAGGTGTTGCTTCTCTCTGCGTGTAACGTGTGTGTCAGATGTGTGACATGTGTGATAAATGTGTGCGTGTGTTAGATGTGTGTGCAGCTGCAAAGCATGGCGAGACGAAGCAAACACACATTTGACTGGCAGCTGTACACGTGAAGAAGAGGACGTGAAGTGAAACTTCTTTTACTTTTTATTTTAGGGGCTGCACCTTTAATGCAGTGTTTTTCAACATTTTTTGAGCCAAGGCCCATTTTTTGCGTTGAAAAAATGCAGAGTCACACCACCAGCAGAAATCATTAAAAACGAAACTCAGTTGACAGTAAAAAGTCGTTGTTGGATATGACTTTAAAGCATAACCAAGCATGCATCACTATAGCTCTTGTCTCAAAGTAGGTGTACTGTCACCACCTGTCACATCACACCCTGACTTATTTGGAGTTTTTTGCTGTTTTCCTGTGTGTAGTGTTTTAGTTCTTTTCTTGCGCTCCTATTTTGGTTGCTTTTTCTCTTTTTTTGGTATTTTCTTGGAGCAGTTTCATGTCTTCCTTTGAGCGATATTTCCCGCATCTACTTTGTTTTAGCAATCAAGAATATTTCAGTTGTTTTTATTAGGGATAAATGCGTTAAAATGTAATATCGGAAATTATCGGTATCGTTTTTTTTATTATCTGTATCGTTTTTTGTTTTTTTTTAGTTTTTTAAAATTTATTAAATCAACATAAAAAACACAAGATACACTTACAATTAGTGCACCAACCCAAAAAACCTCCCTCCCCCCATTTCTTTCTGTTATCAATATTCTGGTTCCTACATTATATATCAATATATATCAATACAGTCTGCAAGGGATACAGTCCGTAAGCACACATGATTGTGCGTGCTGCTGCTCCACTAATAGTACTAACCTTTAACAGTTAATTTTACTCATTTTCATTAATTCCTAGTTTCTATGTAACTGTTTTTATATTGTTTTACTTTCTTTTTTATTCAAGAAAATGTTTTTAATTTAGTTATCTAATTGTTTTTTGTTTTTTTTAAAAGGACCTTATCTTCACCATACCTGGTTGTCCAAATTAGGCATAATAATGTGTTAATTCCACGACTGCATATATCGGTTGATATCGGTATCGGTTGATATCGGTATCGGTAATTAAAGAGTTGGACAATATCGGAATATCGGATATCGGCAAAAAGCCATTATCGGACATCCCTAGTTTTTATCCTTCTTTGTGGGGACATTGTTGATTGTCATGTCATGTTCGGATGTACATTGTGGACGCCGTCTTTGCTCCACAGTAAGTCTTTGCTGTTGTCCAGCATTCTGTTTTTGTTGTCTTTGTAGCCAGTTCCGTTTTAGTTTCGTTCTGCATAGCCTTCCCTAAGCTTCAATGCCTTTTCTTAGGGGCACTCAACTTTTGTTTATTTTTGGTTTAAGCATTAGACACCTTTTTACCTGCACCCTGCCTCCCGCTGTTTCCGACATCTACAAAGCAATTATCTACAAAAATGCGACTTATACTCCAGTGCGACTTATATATGTTTTTTTCCTTCTTTATTATAGATAGATAGTACTTTATTGATAGATAGTACTTTATTGATTCCCTCAGGAGAGTTCCCTCAGGAAAATTAAATTTTTTTTTTTTTTTTTTTTTTTTTTGATAGATAGATATGCATTTATGCATTTTCGGCCGGTGCGACTTATACTCCGGAGCGACTTATACTCCGAAAAATACGGTATATATGTGTATATGTATGTATGTATATATATATATATATATATATATATATATATATATATATATATATGTATATATATATATATATATATATATATATATATATATATATATATATATATATATATATATATATATATATATATATATATATACATATGCGGGTACTATCTATATAACATGCAATATGTATGTATGTATATATATATATACACACACACATAAATACTATTTGGGTGTCATTCACGCAGTTCTTTGTTGGTAGTCGTTTGTTGGCTCTATGGTTGGTTGCGAGCCCAAACAGCCTGGTATCCTCACATCACATGATCACCACCACATGAAGTGCGTTGTCCAACATTTAAACGGCAGATGTTGTCCATGGAATGGGATGCAGTGCGACCACAAATCATCAACACATCCTCTCCAAGGTAACATGAATGAAACAGGATCTGTTTATGCGGTTCTCGTCTGGACTCGACGCGACGCGTCTTTGGAGCCTCCTCAACTTTACTGCGTTGGCTCTTATTTTGAAAGAGGCCACATCAAATGTTACACAGACAGAGACTTCCCTTAAACAGAAAAACGCTTTGAATCGTTCACATCATCGATCCAGGGCGCTCGGCCACCTTTAGAACCCGGCGGACACCCGCGTGTTTCTGAGCGAGGAAGAGGAGGCGGAGGGATTCTCTCAAGCGTCTCTCGGGGAGATAATAACAGAGCGTCTTCTGCACTTTGACGAAACTTGAGCCGGCGGTGGTGATGGCGATGGAGCGCTGCCTCTTGGCGTGCGGGTACAAGGCCTTCATGCGGGAGTAAAGCAGGGCATCATGGGAAGTGGGTGCCTGAGGCCTGCCTCTCAGATGTGGGCCATGCGCCCCCCCCACGACCCCGGTTTGTTCCGGTTCTCTCTACTGGGGAGCTTGCGGAGTTCAACCTAAAGGTGTGGAAGCTCCCTTTTAAACAAGCGGCATGTCCCCACGCTACTCTCAGACCATCCTTCTGGTGTGCCTGTGATTAATCAGCTGCACGCCAGCCCTCGTAAATCTTCAGCGGAATGCTTCCGAGGGCTCGGGTTCAGCGAGACGGCGCTAATAAAAGGCAAACCGTACGCTTCCCGCTGGAAGTGAAAGGCAACAGATAAGTAAGGCCGAGATAAGCGCTAACTTTCTAATTCATGTGCTTGTCAGGCTGCTCCCCTTGAATGGGCCGCCGACGAGGGCCAAAATCTAGCCTTCAAGCAGTCATTTGGGGATTTTTTTTCTACATCCAAACACTTCCTTGTGGTCTACATAACATGGAATGGTGGTTCTTTGGTCAAAATGTTGCATGGATTATGTTTTACAGACCATCTTCAAGCCGCTTTCTGACCGTCTCTTCTAGGATTATGCGGTATACCGGTATTAGTATAGTACCGTGATACTAATTCATCATATTCGGTACTATACCGCCTCTGAAAAGTACTGGTCCGCCACTCAAATTGATACCCGGATTTGTGGTATCATCCAAAACTAATGTAAAGTATCCAAACAACAGAAGAATAAGTGATTATTACATTTGAACAGAAGTGTAGATAGAACATGTTGAAAAAGAAAGTAAGCAGATATTAACAGTGGCAACACTAAATGCTCCCTAGTGTGTGAATGTTGTCTGTCTATCTGTGTTGGCCCTGCGATGAGGTGGCGACTTGTCCAGGGTGTACCCTGCCTTCCGCCCAAATGCAGCTGAGATAGGCTCCAGCGCCCCCCGTGACTCCGAAGGGAATAAGCGGTAGAAAATGGATGGATGGATGGGTTAAAAATGACGTTAAAAAAAATAATAAAAAAATCAACGTTTTAAATAAATGTGGATGGTTAAAAATTACTTTTTTTTTTTTTTTTTCAAATCAACATTTTAGAATAAATGTGGATGGTTAAAAATTACTTTAAAGAAAAAAAAAAATCAACATTTTAGAATAAATGTGGATGGTTAAAAATGACTTTTTTGAAAAAAAAATCAAAATTTTAGAATAAATTTGGATGGTTAAAAATAACATTTTTTTTTTAAATCAACATTTTAGAAGAAATGTGGATGGTTAAAAATGACTTTAAAAAAAAATCAACGTTTTAGAATAAATGTGGATGGTTAAAAATGACTTTTTTTAAAAAATATCAACATTTTAGAAGAAATGTGGATGGTTAAAAATGACTTTTTTGAAAAAATCAACATTTTAGAAGAAATGTGGATGGTTAAAAATGACTTTTTTGAAAAAATAAACATTTTAGAATAAATGTGGATGGTTAAAAATGACTTTAAAAAAAAATCAACGTTTTAGAATAAATGTGGATGGTTAAAAATGACTTTTTTTTTTTTTTAATTCAACATTTTAGAATAAATGTGGATGGTTAAAAATGACTTTAAAAAAAATCAACATTTTAGAATAAATGTGGATGGTTAAAAATGACTTTTAAACAAAAAAAAATCAACGTTTTAAATAATTGTGGATGGTTAAAAATGACTTTTTTTTTAAAATCAACATTCTAGAATAAATGTGGATGGTTAAAAATGACTTTAAAAAAATCAACGTTTTAGAATAAATGTGGATGGTTAAAAATGACTTCTTTTTTTTTTTTAAATCAACATTTTAGAAGAAATGTGGATGGTTAAAAATGACTTTTTTGAAAAAATCAACATTTTAGAATAAATGTGGATGGTTAAAAATGACTTTAAAAAAAAATCACCGTTTTAGAATAAATGTGGATGGTTAAAAATTACTCTTTTTTTTTTTTTAATTCAACATTTTAGAATAAATGTGGATGGTTAAAAATGACTTTAAAAAAAATCAACATTTTAGAATAAATGTGGATGGATTATGTTTTACAGACCATCTTCAAGCCGCTTTCTGACCGTCTCTTCTAGGATTATGCGGTATACCGGTATTAGTATAGTACCATGATACTAATTAATCATATTCGGTACTATACCGCCTCTGAAAAGTACTGGTCCGCCACTCAAATTGATACCCGGATTTGTGGTATCATCCAAAACTAATGTAAAGTATCCAAACAACAGAAGAATAAGTGATTATTACATTTGAACAGAAGTGTAGATAGAACATGTTGAAAGAGAAAGTAAGCAGATATTAACAGTGGTAACACTAAATGCTCCCTAGTGTGTGAATGTTGTCTGTCTATCTGTGTTGGCCCTGCGATGAGGTGGCGACTTGTCCAGGGTGTACCCTGCCTTCCGCCCAAATGCAGCTGAGATAGGCTCCAGCGCCCCCCGTGACTCCGAAGGGAATAAGCGGTAGAAAATGGATGGATGGATGGGTTAAAAATGACTTTAAAAAAAATAATAAAAAAATCAACGTTTTAAATAAATGTGGATGGTTAAAAATTACTTTTTTTTTTTTTTTTTCAAATCAACATTTTAGAATAAATGTGGATGGTTAAAAATTACTTTAAAGAAAGAAAAAAAAATCAACATTTTAGAATAAATGTGGATGGTTAAAAATGACTTCTTTTTTTTTTTAAACAACATTTTAGAAGAAATGTGGATGGTTAAAAATGAATTTTTGGAAAAAAAAAAATCAAAATTTTAGAATAAATGTGGATGGTTAAAAATGACTTTTTTTTTTAAAAAATCAACATTTTAGAAGAAATGTGGATGGTTAAAAATGACTTTAAAAAAAAAATCAACGTTTTAGAATAAATGTGGATGGTTAAAAATGACTTTTTTTTTTAAATCAACATTTTAGAAGAAATGTGGATGGTTAAAAATGACTTTTTTGAAAAAATCAACATTTTAGAATAAATGTGGATGGTTAAAAATGACTTCTTTTTTTTTTTAAATCAACATTTTAGAAGAAATGTGGATGGTTAAAAATGACTTTTTTGAAAAAAATCAACATTTTAGAATAAATGTGGATGGTTAAAAATGACTTTAAAAAAAAATCAACGTTTTAGAATAAATGTGGATGGTTAAAAATGACTTTTTTTTTTAAAAATCAACATTTTAGAAGAAATGTGGATGGTTAAAAATGACTTTTTTGAAAAAATCAACATTTTAGAATAAATTTGGATGGTTAAAAATGACTTTTAAAAAAAAATCAACATTTTAGAAGAAATGTGGATGGTTAAAAATGACTTTTTTGAAAAAATCAACATTTTAGAATAAATGTGGATGGTTAAAAATGACTTCTTTTTTTTTTAAATCAACATTTTAGAAGAAATGTGGATGGTTAAAAATGACTTTTTTGAAAAAAATCAACATTTTAGAATAAATGTGGATGGTTAAAAATGACTTCTTTTTTTTTTTTAAATCAACATTTTAGAAGAAATGTGGATGGTTAAAAATGACTTTTTTGAAAAAATCAACATTTTAGAATAAATGTGGATGGTTAAAAATGACTTTAAAAAAAATCAACGTTGTAGAATAAATGTGGATGGTTAAAAATGACTTCTTTTTTTTTTAATTCAACATTTTAGAATAAATGTGGATGGTTAAAAATGACTTTAAAAAAAATCAAAGTTTTAGAATAAATGTGGATGGTTAAAAATGACTTTTAAACAAAAAAAAAATCAACGTTTTAAATAAATGTGGATGGTTAAAAATGACTTTTTTTTTTTAAATCAACATTCTAGAATAAATGTGGATGGTTAAAAATGACTTCTTTTTTTTATAAATCAACATTTTAGAAGAAATGTGGATGGTTAAAAATGACTTTTTTGAAAAAATCAACATTTTAGAATAAATGTGGATGGTTAAAAATGACTTTAAAAAAAATCACCGTTTTAGAATAAATGTGGATGGTTAAAAATGACTTTTTTTTTTTTTTTAATTCAACATTTTAGAATAAATGTGGATGGTTAAAAATGACTTTAAAAAATCAACATTTTAGAATAAATGTGGATGGATAATGTTTTACAGACCATCTTCAAGCCGCTTTCTGACCGTCTCTTCTAGGATTATGCGGTATACCGGTATTAGTATAGTACCATGATACTAATTAATCATATTCGGTACTATACCGCCTCTGAAAAGTACTGGTCCGCCACTCAAATTGATACCCGGATTTGTGGTATCATCCAAAACTAATGTAAAGTATCCAAACAACAGAAGAATAAGTGATTGTTACATTTGAACAGAAGTGTAGATAGAACATGTTGAAAGAGAAAGTAAGCAGATATTAACAGTGGCAACACTAAATGCTCCCTAGTGTGTGAATGTTGTCTGTCTATCTGTGTTGGCCCTGCGATGAGGTGGCGACTTGTCCAGGGTGTACCCCGCCTTCCGCCCGAATGCAGCTGAGATAGGCTCCAGCACCCCCCGCGACCCCAAAAGGGACAAGCGGTAGAAAATGGATGAATGGATGGATATGTCAGCAGCTAAATTAGGAGCCTTTGTTTGTTTACTTACTAATATAAGACAAGTTATTGTGTATGTTCACTATTTTATTTAAGGACAAACTCGCAATAAGAAACATGTTTAATGTACCCTAAGATTTTTTGTTAAAATAAAGCCAATAATGCCATTTTTTGTCCAAAAAATACAGTACTGTAATTGTTGGTCAAAAGTTAATGAAGATTTTGCGATAAAACGTTTATTTTGGTTGTTCTGTGTATGTTTTTATGTTTATTGCACTCTGTGATAGCGACTGTAAGAGTTCCCCCAAATAGCCTGCTAGCTAGCTACAGAAGCTAGCATCTTTCCTAACTTTATTTCAAATCAATCTTGATACCACTTAAATAAAGAATGCTTTGATAGATACCAATCAAAGCTGCTCTTTCGCCACTTTCATCTTGTTTGTTTGACGCTATTGCCTCACTGTTTTCCTGCACGCCAAATCTCATAAGACAGTGTTTTTCAACCACCGTGCCGCGGCACACTAGTGTACCGTGAGATATTGCCTGGTGTGCCGTGGGAGATTATGTAATTTCACCTGATTGGGATAAAAATATTTTTTTGCAAACCAGTAATTATAATCTGCAAATGTCGTGTTTGTCGTGTTTCACAATATGCGGGAGGCAGGGTGCAGGTAAAAAGGTATCTAACGCTTAAACCAAAAATAAACAATAGGCGAGTGCCGCTAAGAAAAGGCATTGAAGCTTAGGGAAGGCTATGCTAAACGAAGCTAAAACTGAACTGGCTACAAAGTAAACAAAAACAGAATGCTGGACGACAGCAAAGACTTACAGCGTGTGGAGCAGCAGACGGCGTCCACAAAGTACATCCGTACATGACATGACAATCAACACCAAAATAGGAGCGCAAGACAAGAACTAAGACAGTACACACAGGAAAACACCAAAAACCTCAAAATAAGTCACGGCGTGATGTTTTGAATTCATATCCAACAACTGTGAGAACGACTTTTTACCGTCAATATTGGCTGCTGAGTTTCATTTTTCAATGATTTCTGCTGGTGGTGTGCCTCTGGATTTTTTCATCGAAAAAAATGTGCCTTGACTCAGAAAAGTTTGAAAAAGCTAACCAAAATAAAACAGATTAGCATGCAAAACATGACTTCCTCTCCAACTTTTATTGTGAAATATTGAAGACAATGTGTAGTTTAACAAGGGATCATGTCATTAATCCTCATTTTACGCTTCCATCTGCTGCTTAGCGTGAAGTCGTGACGCCTCCTCGCGTACTTCCTGTTGACCTCTGGCGCCGGGGTCAAGTTGCAGGCGGCTCGCCCTCGTTCTGCCATGCCAAGGAAGTCACACGGCGCAGATTGAATGAAAACAAGCGCGACCACGGAGAAACGGACCCGGTTATTACGAAGACGGTCGTGCTTATTATCTCGCCACCGTGACTTCGCACATGTCAAAGGCGTCCGTTTGATCACGCGACCTCGCCGCTCGCCTCCTTTCCTGCAGCCTTTTTCTGCTGTTTTGCATCTCGCGCGAATCCGCACCTGCCCTGACCCACAATGCAAAGCAGGCGTGACGCCGACGTCCACTGCCACTGGTTTGTTCTCTACCTCCTAATATCCTCGCTTCTACCAAAACAACAATGGCAGAAAACAGCACTTTTGTTGTGTTTGCTCTTGCAAGCGCGACACTTTTACGACACCACTGATGGATGTATTCATACCCCGCTCAAATTTTGGCGTTGAACCTATAATTTGTCACGTTGTTAAGATGCGCTAAATAGATTTTCGTTAGGAAAACATTCCAAAAGAATATAAATTGTTCCTATAGCAAATAATGTAACTCCAATGAATCCAATCCAGTCACGTAAAATATAAACACAAAAGACATTTTATAGAGAATAATTGTAGTTTAACATGCAGGAAACAATGCAAAATACATATAAATGATGAATGAACATTTACAAACCCCGTTTCCATATGAGTTGGGAAATTGTGTTAGATGTAAATATAAACGGAATACAATGATTTGCAAATCCTTTTCAAGCCATATTCAATTGAATGCACTACAAAGACAACATATTTGATGTTCAAACTCATAAACTTTATTTTTTTTTTGCAAATAATAATTAACTTAGAATTTCATGGCTGCAACACGTGCCAAAGTAGTTGGGAAAGGGCATGTTCACCACTGTGTTACATGGCCTTTCCTTTTAACAACACTCAGTAAAGGTTTGGGAACTGAGGAGACACATTTTTGAAGCTTCTCAGGTGGAATTCTTTCCCATTCTTGCTTGATGTACAGCTTAAGTTGTTCTCCCTTCTGCTATTTTAGGCTTCATAATGCGCCACACCTTTTCAATGGGAGACAGGTCTGGACTACAGGCAGGCCAGTCTAGTACCCGCACTCTTTTACTATGAAGCCACGTTGATGTAACACGTGGCTTGGCATTGTCTTGCTGAAATAAGCAGGGGCGTCCATGGTAATGTTGCTTGGATGGCAACATATGTTGCTCCAAAACCTGTATGTACCTTTCAGCATTAATGGCGCCTTCACAGATGTGTAAGTTACCCATGTCGTGGGCACTAATACACCCCCATACCATCACACATGCTGCCTTTTACACTTTGCGCCTAGAACAATCCGGATGGTTCTTTTCCTCTTTGGTCCGGAGGACACGACGTCCACACTTTCCAAAAACAATTTGAAATGTGGACTCGTCAGACCACAGAACACTTTTCCACTTTGTATCAGTCCATCTTAGATGAGCTCAGGCCCAGCGAAGCCGACGGCGTTTCTGGGTGTTGTTGATAAACGGTTTTCGCCTTGCATAGGAGAGTTTTAACTTGCACGTACAGATGTAGCGACCAACTGTAGTTACTGACAGTGTGTTTCTGAGCCCATGTGGTGATATCCTTTACACACTGATGTGGCTTGTTGATGCAGTACAGCCTGAGGGATGGAAGGTCACGGGCTTAGCTGCTTACGTGCAGTGATTTCTCCAGATTCTCTGAACCCTTTGATGATATTACGGAGCGTAGATGGTGAAATCCCTAAATTCCTTGCAATAGCTGCTTGAGAAAGGTTTTTCTTAAACTGTTCAACAATTTGCTCAGGCATTTGTTGACAAAGTGGTGACCCTCGCCCCATCCTTGTTTGTGAATGACTGAGCATTTCATGGAATCTACTTTTATACCCAATCATGGCACCCACCTGTTCCCAATTAGCCTGCACACCTGTGGGATGTTCCAAATAAGTGTTTGATGAGCATTCCTCAACTTTATCAGTATTTATTGCCACCTTTCCCAACTTCTTTGTCACGTGTTGCTGCCATCAAATTCTAAAGTTAATGATTATTTGTTAAAAAAAAAAAATGTTTATGAGTTTGAACATCAAATATGTTGTCTTTGTAGCATATTCAACTGAATATGGCTTGAAAATGATTTGCAAATCATTGTATTCCGTTTATATTTACATCTAACACAATTTCCCAACTCATATGGAAACGGGGTTTGTAGGCAAATGGACTCGTCTGGTGTGGCAATGTGTGGCCACACTATAATCGAGAATGTATACAAAAACCCTGGCAAAATTGTTGACGGAAACCAAATCATTCTAAAAGTGGTGCATACAAAAACTGAGATCTTGACTTTTTCAATAGAGGTACATCTAACTTGGCACTTACCAAAAAATAAGTGTTAAATAATAAAGATGTGAATCTTTGGACACTTTTTATAGTCATACCAAAGACTATAAAAATGGGACTCATTACCTCCCTGCTTGGCACTCAGCATTAAGGGTTGGAATTGGGGGTTAAAGGCCTACTGAAAGCCACTACTAGCGACCACGCAGTCTGATAGTTTATATATCAATGATGAAATCTTAACATTGCAACACATGCCAATACGGCCGGGTTAACTTATAAAGTGACATTTTAAATTTCCCGGGGAACTTCCGGTTGAAAACGCCTTTGGAGGATGACGTATGCGCGTGACGTCGCGAGGTCCCCGGAAGTGTGTGGACACAATACACAGAGCTCTGTTTTCTTCGACAAAATTCCACAGTATTCTGGACATCTGTGTTGGTGAATCTTTTGCAATTTGTTTAATGAACAATGGAGACTGCAAAGAAGAACGTTGTAGGTGGGATTGGTGTATTAGCGGCTGGCTGCAGCAACACAACAAGGACTACTTACCCTGATAGCAGACGCCTAGCCGATGCTAGCCGCCAAACCCACGAATGAAGTCCTTCGTCGCGCCGTCGATCGCTGGAACGCAGGTGAGCACGGGTGTTGAGGAGCAGATGAGGGCTGGCTGGCATAGGTGGAGCGCTAATGTTTTTAGCATAGCTCTGTGAGGTCCGGTTGCTAAGTTGCTAATTTAGCCTTAGCGTCGTTAGCAACAGCATTGTTAAAGGCCTACTGAAATGATTTTTTTTAATTTAAACGGGAATAGCAGATCCATTCTATGTGTCATACTTGATCATTTCGCGATATTGCCATATTTTTGCTGAAAGGATTTAATAGAGAAAATCGACGATAAAGTTCGCAACTTTTGCTCGCTGATAAAAAAAAGCCTTGCCTGTAGCGGAAGTAGCGTGACGTCACAGGAGCTAGTATTCCTCACAATTCCCCGTTTGTTTACAATGGAGCGAGAGAGATTCGGACCGAGAAAGTGATGATTACCCCATTAATTTGAGCGAGGATGAAAGATTCGTAGATGAGGAACGTTACAGTGAAGGACTTGAGAGACAGCGATGGACGTATCTTTTTTCGCTCTGACCGTAACTTAGGTACAAGCTGGCTCATTGGATTCCACACTCTCCTTTTTGTATTGTAGATCACGGATTTGTATTTTAAACCACCTGGGATACTATATCCTCTTGAAAATGAGAGTCGAGCACGCAAAATGGACATTCAGTGCCTTTTATCTCCACGACAATACATCGGCGAAATGCTTTAGCTACGAGCTAACGTGATAGCATCGTGCTTTAACTGCATATAGAAACAAAAAAATAAAGGATACAAGGAAGGATAGATAGAAAATCAACAATACTATTAAACTGTGGACATGTAAATACACGGTTAATGCTTTCCAGGCTGGCGAAGGTTAACAATGCTGTGCTAACGACGCCATTGAAGCTAACTTAGCAACTTAGCAACGGGACCTCACAGAGCTATGCTAAAAACATTAGCTCTGCACCTACGCCAGCCAGCCCTCATCTACTCATCAACACCCGTGCTCACCTGCGTTCCAGCGATAGGCAGAAGGACGAAGGACTTCACCCGATGCGTTTGGCGGCCCGGAGACGTAGGAAGTCAAGGTGAGGTCGGCGGCTAGCGCGGCTAGCGCGGCTAGCGCGGCTAGCGCGGCTAGCGCGGCTAGCGCTCCAACAAAGTCCTCCTGGTTGTGTTGCTGTAGTCCGCTGCTAATACACCGATCCCACCTACAACTGTCTTCTTTGCAGCCTTCATTGTTCATTAAACAAATTGCAAAAGATGTCCAGAATACTGTGGAATTATGAAATGAAAACAGAGCTTTTTGTATAGGATTCTACGGGGTACCATAACTTCCGTTACTCTGACTTCGTCACGCGCATACGTCATCATACCGCGACGTTTCAGCCGGATATTTCCCGGGAAGTTTTAAAAGTCCCTTTATAAGTTAACCCGGCCGTATTGGCATGTGTTGCAATGTTAAGATTTCATCATTGATATATAAACTATCAGACTGCGTGGTCGGTAGTAGTGGCTTTCAGTAGGCCTTTAACCTTCGCCAGGCTGGAAAGCATTAACCGTGTAGTTACATGTCCATGGTTTAATAGTATTGTTGATCTTCTGTCTATCCTTCCAGTCAGGGGTTTATGTATTTTGTTTCTATCTGCATTTGAGAACGATGCAATCACGTTAGCTCAGTAGCTAAGTGTGTCACCGATGTATTGTCGTGGAGATAAAAGGCACTGAATGTCCATTTCGCGTGCTCGACTCTCATTTTCAAGAGGATATAGTATCCGAGGTGGTTTGAAATACAAATCCGTGATCCACAATAGAAAAAGGAGAGAGTGTGGAATCCAATGAGCCAGCTTGTACCTAAGTTACGGTCAGAGCGAAAAAAGATACGTCCTGCACTGCCTCTCTAGTCCTTCACTCTAACGTTCCTCATCCACAAATCTTTCATCCTCGCTCAAATTAATGGGGTAATCGTCGCTTTGTCGCTCCGAATCGCTCTCGCTCCATTGTAAACAAAGGAAAATTGTGAGGAATATTACCTCCTGTGACGTCACGCTACTTCCGGTACAGGCAAGGCTTTTTTTATCAGCAAGCAAAAGTTGCGAACTTTATCGTCGATTTTCTCTACTAAATCCTTTCAGCAAAAATATGGCAATATCGCGAAATGATCAAGTATGACACATAGAATGGATCTGCTATTCCCGTTTTAAATTAAAAAAATTCATTTCAGTAGGCCTTTAAATCACCGAAAATGATTCCCGAGTGCGACCACGGCTTCTGCTCACTGCTCCCCTCACCTCCCAGAGGGTGGAACAAGGGGATGGGTCAAATGCAGAGGCTAATTTCACCACACCTAGTGTGTGTGTGTGTGTGTGTGTGTGTGTGTGTGTGTGTGTGTGTGTGTGTGTGTGTGACTATCGTTGGGACTTGAACTTTAATATTGAGCGGTGAGCGACCAGCAGCATTTCACCCAAGTGGCACCGACAAGCGGGAGGGGAAAAGTAAGGAAATACGAGCGTCACTGCGGCCCTAAAGCCACAGAGGTGGTCCCGCGAGTCAACATGGATTTAAGCTGTCTGCCGGGCTGCCTCTACTCAAGTGTCAGTTAAGACCCTGTCAGCGTGCCGGTCTCAAAGCCAACGCTACCACTATGCTAATGAAGTCGCCTCGCCTTTTTTTTTTTTTTTTTTTTTTTGGCCCCGACATTTGTGTATGCACGCCAAGACCCTGAATGACATCCTGGCTCTGCTTGTCTGAGCCCATCAAGCCGGAACACAGTCCGGAGGCGTGAGGGCTAAATCAAATAGCAGGAGAACAGTAATGAAATGCCACGGCGACTTATGTCCCTCCATGAATTCTATTAACCCTCGCACCAACAATTGTTTTCATTATCAAAACTCAATTTGATTTCACGCCGAGTGCAAATGAAAACGTTACACAACCTATAAATTTGATTTCTTTCTTTTTTTTTCTTCTTTTTCTTTTTTTTTATCAGCTGCGGGCGAGCTGATAAAAAAGTGCAGCTCTTTGATTTCTTTTTTATAAGCCGGTGTAAAAAAAACCCAACAACATTCTGACTCCTTTCGGCTTTGTACACTGCAAAAAGTCAGTGTTCAAAAACAAGAAAAAAACAACAACAAAAATGAGGGGTATTTTATTTGAACTAAGCAAAATTTTCTGCCAATAGAAGAAGAAAATTTGGCTTGTCAAGACTTTCCAAAACAAGTCAAATTAGCTAACCTCAATGAACCCAAAAATACCTTAAAATAAGTAAATTCTCACTAATAACAAGTGCACTTTTCTTGGTAGGAAAACAAAAAAAGACCTTTTTGCTCAATATGTTGAAAAATATTCTTAAATTAATTAAATACTAGTGCCATTATCTTGACATAATGATATGCGCTCGGCATCATGTTTTGTTTTTTCATGCTTGAAATAAGAAATGATTACTTTAAAGGCCTACTGAAATGAATTTTTTTTATTTAAACGGGGATAGCAGATCCATTCTATGTGTCATACTTGATCATTTCGCGATATTGCCCTATTTTTGCTGAAAGGATTTAGTATAGAACAACAACGATAAAGTTCGCAACTTTTGGTCGCTGATTAAAAAAAAGCCTTGCCTATACCGGAAGTAGCGTGACGTCACAGGAGGTAGTATTCCTCACAATTCCCCATTGTTTACAATGGAGCGAGAGAGATTCGGACCGAGAAAGCGACGATTACCCCATTAATTTGAGCGAGGATGAAAGATTCGTGGATGAGGAACATTAGAGTGAAGGACTAGAGAGGCAGTGATGGATGTATCTTTTTTCTCTCTGACCGTAACTTAGGTACAAGGTCTCATTGGATTCCACACACTCTCCTTTTTCTATTGTGGATCACGGATTTGTATTTTAAACCACCTCGGATACTATATCCTCTTGAAAATGAGAGTCGAGAACGCGAAATGGACATTCACAGTGACTTTTATCTCCACGACAATACATCAGCGAAGCTCTTTAGCTACTGAGCTAACGTGATAGCATCTGGCTCAAATGCAGATAGAAACAAAATAAATAAATCCCTGACTGGAAGGATAGACAGAAGATCAACAATACTATTAAACCATGGACATGTAACTACACGGTTAATAATTTTCAGCCTGGCAAAGCTTAACAATGCTGTTGCTAACGACGCTGAAGCTAGCCCTCATCTGCTCATCAACACCCGTGCTCACCTGCGTTCCAGCGATCGACGGAAGGACGAAGGACTTCACCCGATCACAGATGTGGTTGGCGGCTAGCATCGGCTAGCGCGTCTGCTATCCAAGTAAGTACTCCTGGTTGTGTTGCTGCAGCCAGCCGCTAATACACCGATCCAACCTACAACTTTCTTCTTTGCAATCTCCATTGTTCATTAAAGAAATTGCAAAAGATTCACCAACACAGATGTCCAGAATACTGTGGAATTGTTTGATGAAAACAGAGCAGTTTGTATGGTGACACATTGGGTAGGAATACTTCCGTTGCCGTCGTGACGTCACGCGCATACGTCATCATACATAGACGTTTCCAACCGGACGGAAGTTTAGCGGGAAATTTAAAATGTCACTTTATAAGTTAACCCGGCCGTATTGGCATGTGTTGCAATGTTAAGATTTCATCATTGATATATAAACTATCAGACTGCGTGGTCGCTAGTAGTGGCTTTCAGTAGGCCTTTAACAAAGCAGTTTTCTACTTGTGAGTGTTGATGACACAGCTTTGCAACAGTTGATATTCTAGTTTCAAGCATGTTTTACTCAATATAGCTCATCAAATCTCAGCAACAAGCTGTAATATCTTACTGAGATCATTTAGGAGCAAAACCCTCAAAACAAGTAAAACACTCTAACATAAAATCTGCTTAGTGAGAAGAATTATCTTCTCAGACAGAAAATAAGCAAATATCACCCTTATTTGAGATATTTCATCTTACTTAGATTTCACTTTTTGCAGTGTAGGTGCCTTTTTTGTGTTTTTTTACATGCTTTTTTAATACAGCTTGTGACATTTCAAACATCTTCCACACTTTTTGCCACACTGCAAAAACTGAAATCTAAGTAAGATTAAATATCTCAAATAAGGGTGACAATAAGATAATTCTTCTCACTAAGCAGATTTTATGTTTAGAGTGTTTTACTTGTTTTAAGGGTTTTGGTCCTAAAGGATCTCAGTAAGATATTACAGCTTGTTGCTGAGATTTGATGAGCTATATTGAGTCAAACATGCTTGAAACTAGAATATCAACTGTTGCAAAGCTGTGTCATCAACACTCACAAGTATAAAACTACTTTTTTAAAGTCATCGTTTCTTATTTCAAGCATGAAATAAAAAAATCATGACTTTGACACAATTGTGTCTCATAATTAAAACAGATGACGGCCAAATGGACTTTGCTGTTTTATTTTCAATGAAACAATAGAAAACACGTACTCATATAGTAGTACAGTTGGCACAGTACAATAAACTGACAGTTAATGTTTAAACATTTAACATTTCTAACAATTTTGAACAGAAATAGTTCATGCACGTTCAGATGAATTCTTCTAAATTACGATTAAAACATTTTTGGCCGGGGGCCGGGCTGTATATATGCGCACTAATTGACTGAAAGAGCACGCACTTGACGCGATGATGTCATGTTATCCATGGAAAAATGCATCTTTAGACCATATGATTTGCCTGAGCGGCTAGGAGACCCCGAGAGTAACAAGCGCTTGCCTTGTTGCCTTTCCATTAAGAACAATAAATTTGTTTTTAGTATAAGTTAGCTGCTTTCTAGAAATGTAATGCCGAGCGCATATCATTATGTCAAGATAATGGCACTAGCATTTACTTCATTTAAGAATATTTTTCAACATATTGAGCAAAAAGGTCTCATTTTTTTTCTACCAAGAAAAGTGCACTTGTTATTAGTGAGAATATACTTATTTTAAGCTATTTTTGGGTTCATTGAGGTTAGCTAATTTTACTTGTTTTGGAAAGTCTTGACAAGCCACATTTTCTTCTTCTATTGGCAGATCATTTTGCTTAGTTCAAATAAAATACCCCTCATTTTTGTATTTTTTTTCTTGTTTTTGAACACTGACTTTTTGCAGTGTAGGTGCCTTTTTTGTGTTTTTTTTATTTATTTATTTTTTTTACATGCTTTTAATACAGCTTGTGACATTTCAAACATCTTCCACACTTTTTGCCAGTTGTTGGTTGAGTTTGGGAAAAAGGAAAAAAAAAAAAAAAAAAAAAGCATGTCTTTTGTGGCGCGGTGCGGAATTCTGCTCTCTGAGCGTGACCGACGACACACGATGGAAGGATGTTCAGTTGCTCGTCTGCGAGACGTGACCCCGTCCGGCGAACTTTACTGCTTTTTATACTGCAGTTGTGTTTGGGCCCTTGCCACTGCGCTGCGGCGGAGTAATAGCAGCCACTTTAAATAAACCAGAGAGTCATGTCACGGTGCTGGCCCTCGCCTCTGGGTTTTGTCCATCTGTTTGCGGCCACAGACACACATTTCCTCCGTAGCGCAGGGCGGGAAACGCCCACAGACGGGGGGCGTCTGACAATCAAGTGGACGCGGTTCGGCGGGCCCCAGCAAACAAAAGGACGCTAAGTGGCCAGTAAACAAACGGACAGCGCTACCGAGCCATGACGCTTTGTCTCCGAGCTTGGACGTCACTTTTTAGGCCTTTAGTCCATTTCAGTTGAACTTAGTGTTGAAATATTTAAATCGGTCCGATCTAAAATGTTCGATATAAACACCGATACAAGCAGTAAAACACAGAACAAAACGTTAACTTGGTAGGCTATACTGTTGGCTATTAGGAGCTAGCAGCTACACAGCAGCTAAGCACACAATAGCGCACATGCTAGACATACGTAATAAGTGTCTTATATTGCAGTCTAAAAAAGCCAATTTGTCAAATAAACAAGTTTTAAATAATTATAGTTGCATATTACTTACATCATGGGTGTCCAAAGTGCGGCCCGGGGACCATTTGCGGCCCGCAGCTAATTGTTTACGGGCCCGCCACACATTCTGCAAAAATTGCAAAATTGAAAGTATTGCAAAAATAATTTAAAAAAACATTTTAAAAAGTGGAATGAGGTGAAATCTAACGAGAAAAACTTGCAATGTTGACACAAAGCTGCCATGCAGGCTGTTTTTTTTCTTTTGTCTTTCTTTCTTTTTCTTTTTTTTGTCATCGCTCCAAAAAAAAAAAAAAAAAAATCAATGTTATAATGAATTATTGACCTATTCATGGCTCCAATTACTTCAAAAATGTCACTTTAAAATGTTTTATGTGGAAAAAATACTGCATATATTGTGTGGCTGCCATATAAAAACATCAAAGACTTCTTTGACAAAAGAGCATAAAACAAACAAAATAATAGTTAAAACGTAAAATGGACAGATATATCTGAAGTTGATCTCGTAACTTAAGTGTTGAAAGTCAAAAAAATATAATAAAAATGTATCACTTTATGAGTGGGGGACCTTTTGGATCCCAAACATATTTAGTGGGATTTTATTAATATTTTCACTGATTTCTCAAAAATATTAAATAATTAAAATTAGAGATGTCCGATAATATCGGTCTGCCGATATTATCGGACGATAAATTTTTTATTATCAGTATCGTTTTTTTTTTATTTTTAATTTTTAAAAAATTTATTTTATTTTATTAAATCCACATAAAAACACAAGATACACTTACAATTAGTGCACCAACCCAAAAAACCTCCCTCCCCCATTTACACTCATTCACACAAAAGGGTTGTTTCTTTCTGTTATTAATATTCTGCTTCCTACATTATATATCAATATATATCAATACAGTCTGCAAGGGATACAGTCCGTAAGCACACATGATTGTGCGTGCTGCTGCTCCACTAATAGTACTAACCTTCAACAGTTAATTTTACACATTTTCATTAATTACTAGTTTCTATGTAA